>NW_012267405.1:757361-804861 GCF_000151885.1 Dipodomys ordii
CTCCTCCTCTTCTTCCTCTTCTCCCTCTTCTCCCTCTTCTCCCTCTTCTCCTTCTCCTCCTTCTCCTCCTTCTTCTTCTTCTATCATCTCTTGTTCCCTCTGGCATCTACCCGTGATACTGCAGCTTGAGTGCTCCGTTGTGAGCATAACTACTGTTGGTGGCTCATAAACTAAGCTGCCAGTCCCAGCCCCTCTCTGAGTCAGGTGAAGTAGATGCAGTTTGGCAGACGGTGCCCTGACTCAACACTGGAGTGCTGAACATGTAGCCCTCCTTCTGCTTTTGTCCAAAAAGAGGGTTCTTGGTACCAGAGTTTTCCTATCAGTTATATGGCCCTAGGTCAGATTGGGAGGACAAGGTAGGTGTTCAGAACGATGTGAACTATCGAGGTGTTGATTTCATTCCTATTATCTGGAAGTCCTTCTCAGTCTTATGTTTGTCGGAAGGCTAAGGCTTTTCTGCTGACCTCAGGGTCCACACAAAAGTGCTTGGTTTGCACATTGTTCTTAACTTGGTGTCTCTGAGAGCCTAAAGCTGCCCGGTTTGCTATGGAACATGCAACTCTGTACGTGGTGCTATTCTTATAATAAGAATAAAATTTTAGATTTTCTGCAAAAGAATTTCTTCAGTTAACAGGTATCTGTCCATCTTCTTACCCTCCTAAGCACTGGGCTTTGATCTCCCATTTGTGTGTGTGTGTGCAATACTAGACATGCAACTTGCTTTGCAAGTTTAAGCCATGCCTTCATTTTTCAGACATGATCTAGCTAATTCTGTCCGGGATGGCCTCAAACCATGATTCTCCTACTTCTACCTCCCGAGTAACCGAGACTACAGTATGAACTACCACATATGGCTTCTTTATTAATACACGTCCTGATGTGTGTGTGTGTGTGTGTGTGTACAATTGTGATGTGGATAGTTATAATTGAAAGAAGGAATTGAATAAAGTGAAAGGTCTGCAAAAAATAAAATAAGGAAGCTAGTGAATTGGGGAAAAGGAGATGCTCCAGGCATAGAAAGAGCACAAACAAATGAACAAACAAAACAGCCCAAAGGAACTGGTGATAAAGAAGAGGCTTAAGTCACCAGCAAGGAAAGGAAGGTGATAGAGCAGCAGAGAAATCTGGCAGACTTACAAAGGAGTGCGCAAAACTGTCATTCTATCTATTTTGCACCAGACAGAGCCTTGGAATTCTTCGATACAAACATTCTCTACCCATTTTTATTTTAATCCACATGGTACAACAGCCGCAGAGGCTTTAAAGGTCAAGTCCACAGCACGCAAACATTTGTCTGAAAACGTGTTCACGTGAGAGACCTTAAGACACGTTGACATATAAATAAACATACTCGGTTTTCACCGATTTACATAAACAATTGCATGCTGACCACCCATCCACTGAACGGAAGCCTCGTTTTCCTTCTCATTTTCTGGTGTTGAGTTCTGGGACTCATTTTAAGAAATGCTACACGCTTGGAGGAAAGGCCAGAGGAAACACCCAGTGTACCCTTCACTTGGGTGTCAGGCCTCCGAGAAGGAATTCCATCCCAAGGCTCAGGGCCACAGAGAGCACCGTGTGAACAGCTCAGAGGAGACAGAGGGACATGGAGTCGTCCTTGCATGTTACCGAGTGGGGACACAAACCACCATGATTAAAGTCACTGCTGCAGGAGACACGCAACACTCGGAACCAGAGAGGTCACCTCTGGTTTGTAACAATTCAAGTCCCAATTATCTCACAGTAAACAAAGTCACCTGACAAGCCAGTGTTTGAACCAGAGCCTCAGCTGGAAGGTTTCCCCATGGATGGAATGGGATCTGTGGAGGGGCTGGAGGGGGATGGGAGGGGAGGACGTGGCAGTTTGTTTTATTTTGAATATGGCGCATTTCAACATCAAGAGCCAGCCATGGGTGGACCATGACATGGTTCCCCAGAGGGCCCAAGTTCTTGTCTCTCTTACTAAGAAGTGTGATAGGCTAGAGAGAAAGAAGCAAAAGCGATCATGAGAATGCTGACAACCATCTGGGAAGATTGAAACACAGCAACAACAACAACAACACAAACAGAGCTGTGACTGTGAACCTTAAGGCTTAACACAATAACACTCTGAGCATCTTTATTGTTGTTATTATTTCTTCAATCTGGTTAACATTTAGCCTCTCTTATTAGAACTGCTATGTGTAGTTGTTCTCTCCCCGGCATTTCAACATCCTGTCCTCAGAGCCAGACAGGCATACATCAGAGACCCGTTCAGATGCTACAGAGGGAAAGTTCAAGTGCACGCGTCTCCGTCGTAAAGCCTACCCACACATAACAAATGGGGCTGTCAGGTTGATTCTCACTTGAGACACCAACTGTAGCTAATATTACGCGATATGCAGATGTTTTCTGCCTCTTTCCCTCAGACACACAAAAAGAGAGCATTTAAGTGGAATAATGATAAATTGGTACTAATATGAAAATGCTCCGAGCCAGCGTGACACAGAACCCAACGGGCCAGGCTTGCAGCACGCGGAGGGCCCAAGCTCCAGAATTTATGAGCTGAACTATTAGCTCGCTCTGTCTGAAGACCACCAACACCCTTTCACAAAGAGAAAATGAATACCTTGAACCGTATTAAAACTTCTGCTAGGAGACACAAGACCCCCTGGCAGGCCTGTAACACACCACGCCGCGTTCAGTGCAGTCGAAATCGATGGCTTCGTGAGGGCTAAAAGTACTAGCACAACTCTTGTCAAGCGATAAAAAATAGAAAAGCAAATCCTGGCGATTCTTTATGCCAGTACCGTCCCTGGACACACCTTCTGGAATTTCCTTCCACGGCACCAGCAAACAGTCCTGTGAACATGTGGTTCCACTTAAGGCTCCTGGCCTCTCCCCTTCTTGCGTATGGTGTGCAGGTACACAGCCCTGCAGAGAGATGTGAAAGACGTCGCTCCGTTTCTTTTCCAAAGAGGAAGAAAAGGAAGGCTAATGATGGGTGCGAAGGGCAAAGCGCAGTGGGGCGCCTCACGTGGTTTTGCACAGAACACTTGGGAAGTTCTTACATGGTGTCTCTTGATATTTTTCTGCCTCTTTCAATTAAATGCTATCTGAAATCCCAGGACCTGCAGTCCATAAACTCAGAGACCGCCTTTTAGCATGCTAGCAGAGTCTACTCTGGACCAGTAAATGAACTCAAGAAGGGGAGGGAGAATTCATTCAACAGAAAACCTGGTGCTATAACCCAGTCTATAAGTGAGTAGACTGAGCACAGGTTAGGCTTTGTTGATGGATGTGGCTCATATTCATGCCAGTCCAAAGCCAGGAGCAGTTATAGAAAAGCAACCACGTATTTGCTAGGACTCAATAAATGCCTATGGATCCTATGCTCAGCCTGCTGAGGAAACTGTTTAGTCTCCAGATTCTACACATTGTATTCTACAGTTCAGCCCCAAACCACCTCTCTTTCTCTTGCTCCAAGTTTGTTTCCTTAATTAGATTTTTATTGAGGATCAATTAATCAAGGATGAGTAATGCAAATGATCGCCAGATCTTAGCACCCACCAGATGCCGAGACCAGGAAACGCAACGTGAGTTGCACCCAAAGAAACCTCGTGGTTTTAGCTGGGATGTGGAAGCCAAGCCACGAGAGTGAACCTCCAGGAAGGATTCATTAGGTTTGACCCGAGGGGAGGCACTTGCTTGCATTTGCTCAGCTTATTCTCTTATGGCTGGTGCTCTACCACTTGAGCCACACCTCCAATCTGGCATTTTGATGGTTAGTTGGAGATGGGGGTCTCACAGATGTTTCCTCCCTGGCTGGCTTCAAACCTTTATCCTTTAGGCTTAAGCTTCTTGAATAACGAGGAATAAAAGCACAAGGCCACTGGTGCCCAGCTCTCACTTTCTTTGCTAGTGAACCTCAGGTTGATTTCCATTATACAAAGCAGCTGGCTGCTTTATATGAAACAAAGGCAAAGGGCCGGTGTGGCAATAGAGTCCCTCTGCAATGTGCCAGGGTCATTCATCTGTTGCACTCAGTATTCCTTGATGTTCCTCACATGCCCTGGGTTCCTCCACCATAAAATGGAAGCAGCCCCCGCCTCCTCCTCTCCACAGCCACGGCATCCAGCGCCCGAGGCTGGGTTCAGCTCGTGCTGTGACCTGAAGCAGGTTGCTCAGGGCTCCTAGCATGGCTTTCTCACAGGTAGGGTGGGGTGAAGGTGCTGTCTGCCTCCCTGGGTCCTTGTCAGGGTCAAATGACCCACTTCACGTACAACCCTTAGGATGGAACTTGTCACGTAGCCAGTGCTCAAATAACAGTGCTAAACTCCGTGGAACGAAGAGGAAGCAGAAGAATAGGCTTTCCGTCTACTCTTTCAGCAGCTATTTTGGGTTATGTACCTCTAGCTTTGCAAAGGTGCTTAGTGTCTAGTGATTGCCGGAAGTTATGGACAAGTGAATGAGGTGAGAAACTAAAGAGAGGATAAATAGGAAAAATGACATGTTGGTCCCATAGGAACAGAGAGAAGAAGAGGGATTACTAGAGGATAGAGGTTAGAAAGGGTCAGGAAGAAGAAAGGAGGGGACAGGAGGGGAGGGGAAAAGGATGGCTAATGGGTATAAGTACAGATGGATAGAAATAGCTTCTGATGTTCTGTAACGCAGTAGGGTGCCTATGATTGACATCAATTAATTGTATATTTCAAAATAGCTACAAGAGACGATTGTGAATGTTCCCAATACCAAAAGAAAGGATATGTGTTGGCATATGTCCATTAACCTGATCTAATCATTATACCTTGGATGCGTGCACTGAAATTCCAAAAGATGGTTGAGAATTAGGTACACTTATATGTGCTATTATAGTTTAGATTTGAAATGTCCCCAAGAAGGCATATGTGTTGAAAGGTTGGTCCCCAGTTGGCTAATGCAATCATTGAGAAGTGATTGAACCAAGTGGGTGCTGGTTTGATCAGTGGATTAACCTTTTAATGGAGTCAGACGCTGTGAGAGATGCTGGAAACTAGGAGGAAGCAGGCTAGTAGGGAGATCTCCTTGCTGCCTCTTCCTGCCTCTGCTTCCTGGCTACCACGTGGTGAAGCACTCTCCTCGACCGTGCCCTCTCCACGACCGTTCACATCTTCCCACAGCCGCCGACACAATGGATCCAGACAACCAAGGAGTGAACCACTAAAACCAGGAGCCGAGATAACGCCTCCTTTCCTCCATTTGTTTCTCAGGTATTTTGTCATAATGATGAAGAGTGACTAAGTCATGTCTATCTACCTACCTATCTATTATGTATCTCTATGTATTTCTGTCACCTTACATCTTCATGGCTTAAAATAGCCAGTGAACTCGACACATACCCTTTTACAGGAATCCATTCCAAGCGAAGCTATTATTTAGGCACTAGGAATGTGGAGGGCCAGGATTTCATTTTGTTTATGACTCTACCTCCAGATATAAGCATCCAACCACAGCTGACTCGATTATTTACACAGTAACATCCATAGATACCTTTGCCTAGAGGAATAACAAGAGCATTGTTTGGGATGGGGAGGCTTTCTCTTCTTTCCAAATTTTCCCTAATATGCACAAGAAGTTCTATTCAAAATCAAATGGTCAGGTGCTTGTAGTTCAGACCTGTAATCTTAGCTACTCAAGAGGCTAAGATCTGAGGATCACAGTTTAAAGCCGGTCCATGCAATAAAGTCCGTAAGACTCTTAGGTCCAGTTAACCATCCCCCCAAAAAGTCACAAGTGGAGTTGTGGCTCAAGTGGTAGAGTGCTAACCTTGAGGGGGGAAAAAAACCTGAATAACTCAATATAAAAATGCATAAATGAAGGAATAAATAAATAAATAAAAACAGCTGGGGGAAGAGGGGGAAAGAATGATAGAAGGGGAGGGGTCACTGATCAAGGCAAGTACCAAGTACCAGTACCACCATTACCCATAAATCAACATGTTGAATTAAACAAATAAATATAGTTTTTAAAAGAATTTAATGAAAAACATTAATTTTTTTCAAAAAAACAGTAAGTGAACATGTAACTTTGGAATCTGTGTTGGAGCACAGTTTCCGGGTAGAGTAGAAGGCCGGTGTCCAGACATCTGGAAAAGGGGTGCGGATTCGAGGTCTCATAGCTGCTTCACTGTGGCCAGGTCCCCCCCTCCCAGGGGTCTTGTCATCCAGCCACAGCTTATCTTGTCACCCTGGAAACCACTCAAAGAAAAGAAAAATACATCCTGCAAAACAACGGCTCTCCTCGTGGTTTTTTAGGGGCTGAGTCTCGTTTATGGGCAACTGCGCAAAGAGCCAGCAGTGGTCACGTGGGCGAGGGAGAAAGTTACAAGACACAGTATTCTTCAAGGTGAGGTCAACAGGCCTGCAACTCATTTGTCAAAGGACACATGGTAACTGACTTCAGGAAGCACAGGACCCAGTGGGGGGAGGGAAAAAAAAGACAGAAAGAAAGAAAGAAAAGACCATTCATTTCCAGATCTTGCCAGGAAAGGTCACTGTAAAACCCATGAGCCAGAAGGAACAGGCGTATGTAAACAAGAGATTGAATTGTGCTCTCCGTCCACTCATTACTGTTGTTTATCCTACAAGAGACCCTCAGCTTCCGCACAAGCCCTCGATATTTGTTTCTGAATAGCCCAGGGAGTAAAGTGAACTAATATTCTCTTTCTTAATTGCCAGATTAAGAAATCAAAGGGTTTCCTTTTTATTTATTTTTTTATAAAAATGTGTGAAGGCCCAGCAAGCTTTCAAAATCTAATTTAGAGCTATTTAGACTTGAGGATTTAGAGCACTTATTTAATTAACATTTATTGAACACCTGTTATGTAGAGGGGACTGTGGAAGGATTAAAAAGCTGGTTGAGACACGATCCCCACCCTCAAATTTTTCAGTCCAGCAGGGCGACAGTCTGGTGGGACAGCTGGGGATGGTGTGAGCAATATGTCCATCCAAGGGAGCCTGGAGAGAGGTGAGCTCGTCTTCCCAGCCCTGCCTCCTCTTCGCTGAGAAACACGGCGCCAGTTCTGTTATCTGTCAGTGCCTCAGTATTGTCAGCTTCACATAGAATTCAGAATCCTCTTCTAGCTCCTTGCTGGTACAGCAAATGGGAAGGGTGTGTAGAAAAGCATCATCAAACGGCCCACCGAGCTGTCCAAATCCAAGATGGCGCCATCAACTCTTGGGAAGCTCTCCATCCCTACCATTCTTTAAGCGTGCTGCAAAGGACTTTTGTTTTGACTTAGTGATGCCAGCTCCCTCCCGGGATGCTTTGGAACTGAAAACAGTTGAGCACAATGAAGCAGAGAATAAACGACAGTTTATCTGGGACCACTTTCCCTCCTGAGCAGGTGTCAGCATGTGTAAGAGTCTCTGTCATTGGCCATCACCTTTTCTTTTATGAAAATACCTTTTATTTTAAAAGGAAAGGAATTTACAAATCATCTCCTCAAGTCCCTGGAGAAACTTCAACAAGGTGGTTTGAGAAAGAAATGTTTGTGTCATTTTCTTCTAAATGTCTCTTTCTGAAAACTAAAAGGAGTCAGTTCAAGGACATAGCAGCCAAAGTATGGAGTGTTTACACAACTCAAAAAATAGTTTGAAAAGGGAAAAGAGTAGACTTATTAATTCAGTGACTTATTGAAATTCCCCAGACAGCCTACTTTGCTTTAACTTAAATCTACAAGTTTAACTGTTTTCTTTGGAACTTTTATTTTTAAAGAAAAATGCTACTGGGTTCAGAAGTTTACCTATAATCCCAGCTACTCTGGAAGTAAAAATCTGGAGGAAAAGGGCTTGAAGGTCAACCCCAGAAGGACCGTGATCCAAGTGTGGCCGTTCATACCTACAATCTCAGAATCTCCGCTACACAGGAGACATAGGTAGGAGGCTCAGAGGACAGGGTCAGCACTAGGCAAAAGGCACGAGACCCTAGCTGAAAAATAAGGAAAATTAAAATGGGCTGAGACTATGGGTCAAGTGGCAGACTGCAGGACAAGGCCTTGAACTCAAATGAAAGAGAAAGAAGAGACAAATGAAGAGGAGGAGGAGGAGGAGGCTTTCTCCATTTTAAATTTGGTTTTCAATTGTTCTGGTATCTTTTTCCACCAGTGGTTTACTTTTCAGGGGGAGGGGAAGGCTGTAATACTAGGGTTTAACCTCTTTGCTTCACACTTGGCAGGCAGGTATGTTACCAATAAACCATGCCTCCCAGCCCTGATTTTGCTGGTCATTTTTGACATGGGGTCTCACTTCTTGGACTACTGTATGACTTCTGAACACAACTAGGATAACAGGTGCACAGCACCGTAGCCAGCTCACTGTTGAGGAGTTCCATGAAGTTTTCTACCCACGTGAGCCTCGATCTATGATTCTCAGCCTTTATTGCAACTAGGATTATAGGTATGAGCCACTAATACCTGGCTTGAATCGTATTATTCTTGAGTTGAGCTGATCAAGGACTCTTTGACTATGAAACGAAAAAAAGCCTCAGGCCTGGGCATGCAGTTTGGATGGTAATCCCAGTGAAATTCATGGTTTCGGGGTACCTGCAGTCATCCACTGAAAATATTCATGAAAAAAATCCCAGGACAAAAAATCTGTGAGTTTTAAATTGGGAGGGACCTGAGCAGCTCAATACAATCACACGGCTTCCTGCTGCATCCTGCCGGAAGTGAGAATCACTGCTGGGTCCCGTGTATCCACCCTGTATGCACTACCTGTCCATCAGTCACACCGTTAGCCGAGATGGCAGTGCTTATGTTCAAGTGATTTTTATGTAATAACTATCTTGAAGCACAAGAGTACATGTAAAAGCCTTGGAGAGGGCTTAAAATATAGAAAGACAGAGCTGGGAAGGTGGCTCAGTGGTAGAGTGCTTGCCTTGTATGCAGGAGGCCCTGGGTTCAATTCCTCAGTACCACAAAAGCAGAAAAAAAATGAAGTGGTGCTGTTGGCTCAAGGGGTAGAACACTAGCCTTGAGCTGAAGAGCTGAGGGACAGCGCCCAGGCCCAGAGTTCAGGCCCCACGAACGACAGAAATAAACAAACAAACAAATAAAAATATAGAAAGATTATCTATAGTCATATGTGCTAATACTGCAGGCCATATAGCATAAAACATAGTGTGTGGGTTTATACATACATACATACACATGTATACACTTTAGTATGTGTGTATATTGGGGGGTTCACTGCTATCCAGGGGTGTGGCATCTAGTGGGCATGGTAGAGTATATTCTACAAGGGTATTATCTAGCAGACACTCCAAGCCCCAGCCTTGAACTTTGATCTCCATGGCAAAAGTCCCCATGCACCCCTAGCTCCCAGCACTGGCCCTCAGCCAGGGCACGTGTTTTCCCACATCTCTGCCTTGGCTTTAGTCCACCCTGTTTCCAGCATCCTCCCGTCCCACACACACCTGTCAGAATCCTTTCTCGGTCAAGTGGGAATACAAATATCTCCCCTAGTGTATTTATCTGTATCCCCTCGTCTGTGTCCCCATTACCCCTCCTCTCTCGGTGATTTCTCTATGTGCCTAGCAGAGGGTCCTGTGCTTGGCTTTTCATGGATCAGTCTATGGCTCACTCTACGGCCGCGCCTCATCCTGAAACAGAGCAGGCCTTGCCCACAGGGGCGTAGGACAACCACTGGCCTGACGCGTATGTTCGTGGGGTCTGGGGAGAATCTAGATGCCAGGAGTAGAGCATGTTGAAGGGAGGCAGGGAGCAGGGTGGAGAGACCTGCAAGAGGCCCTGTATTTTTTTTTCCCCTAGTGTTCAAAAGAAGCCAGTGTGACACTAGCAGGGCACAGATGATCATTCCTGAGAGCAGCAGGAGGGTGGGTGGCCTGGACACCCTGAGGGGCTGAGCACCAGAGCCACACATTCTACAAGGAGAGCCATGAGCCACCAGCCATCCCTCTTGGGAGGGTGATCCCCCCAGGACTCACCTCCTAACAGAAGCCATGCGCCCTGGGTCAGCATTCAACAGTGGCACCGTGTGGTGGTGAGCAGCAATGGCAGGGCAGGGAGGTGGCAGGCAGTGGCAGACCTGGGCTCTTCCCTGCTGGGGGGGAGGGGCTTACTTTGGGGGTTGGGTTAACCCCCAAAGTTGTTCACTTGTCTTTGACAGTGATTGCTTTTCCTTCTCCTTTGATACACACAAATTTCTCTCTTCTCTTCTTCTCTCTCCCTCCTCTCTCCCTCTCTCTCTCCCTCTCCCTTTCCCTCTCCCCCTCTCCCTCTCCCCCTCTCCCTCTCCCCCTCCCTCTCCCTCCCTCCCTCTCTCTCTCTCTCTCTCTCTCTCTCTCTCTCTCTCTCTCTCTCTCTCTCCCAGGCATGCACAAGGCTCAATCAAAACATAAGAAAAGGGAGCAATGAACTCTGTTAAAGTTGTTTTAGAAGTGGAAGGAGACGTGCAGAGAAGCAAGTTTGGGGTCCACTGTGTACATATGGAAATATTATAATGAACACCCCCTCCGATGTGCAACCAACGTATGCTACTAAAAACAGTAATAGACAAGAGAACATCAAAGAAGGGGCCAGTTGAGCTAGTGGACGTTCCTGGGGTCCTCCAGGATTGACTCTTCCTCGCGTCCTGTGAGGTTCACTGAGCACATCCTCCTCCTCTGCCCTGCTCAGCACTCCTGAACTTCCAACTACTAAACCACTTGGTCCGTTAGACCGACTTGAGTTACAGCCTAGATGGAGACCAGACCCCGACCCTTAGCACCACCATTCCTTAGCCCATTCTGCAGCAAACTCCACAGTCTTCTGGGCTTCTCATAAACGTGTACTGACACCCCAGCTCCTAAATCTTCACACCCAAGCCTTCTCGAAGATGGCAGAGTTGTGGATCCTAATCCCCTCCATGCCTCTACATTTTTTGTATGCTTATGCTTCTAATGATGACTTCCATCACAGGAAAAAACTATTTTCAAGAAGACAAGAGAAGTGGGGTTTGAAATATAGAATATACCGACATCCCCTCTTGCATGATAAATAGCTGTTATGCTCATTTATTGTTCCCGTGTTCCAAAACTCTAAAACTGCCTTACAGATGTTCTGTAGCCAGGCTTTCTCACATCTGTGCGGAGGAAGGCAGGGTGCACAGTTACTAGCTCCATTTTGCAGATGAGAATAGTTACGGGAGGCCCAAGGGGCACCGCCTTGACATTTTTAGGACGCTGTGATTATGCTTTATTAGCCTTTCTCCATAATGTCCCAGCGCAGCCGGTGAGCAGCACGTGTCACCGGCCAGCACAAGGTCAGAAAGAGCCAGAAACATAACCCAACATCCGGGCACTTCCTATCTCAAGTTGCACTCACTATTTTCCAATGTTAGGGACTGTGCACAAAATCACGAGTCCATACGGATACACCCCCAAAACAAGAACACGAAAGCCCCCACAGATGCACGCACTGAGACCACACAGCAGTAATGTGAGCTGAAGTACTCTCAAGGAGTGAAGCAGCCCCCCCTGCCTACCCAGGCTCCATTCTTGACAGCTGACCTCAATCCAATGGGCTGTCTGAGAAACATCATGGTCCCTTCCCAGGGACCACTTGTCCTTTGAGCCCTGTCATCTCTGAAGGATCGAAAGTAGGACTGTACTCTGGCGCACATCATTGGAATCTATCCAATTAGGAGTCGAAAAGGGAAAAAAAAGATAATATAACATTATGCTGGGATTCACAACACTTTGGAGATAGACTTGCACGCTCTCTCTTGCTCCTTCTGTCTCTCTCTCTCTCTCTTTTTTCCTAAATGAGGTCTATTACCTGAAGGTATCTCTGGAGGGGCAGTTAGTTATCCTCCGTCTGGATGAGCTGGAGGAATATTTTCCTGGCTGGGTGGGGTCGTACTGTGCAGCTGGTTAGAAAACTGCATTAACCTCTGTCCCCAGGTGAAACAGCAAAGCTCCTTAGGAGCATTTGGGAGAATGTCCCCTTTCTAATTATTTCAAACTCCACCTTCCTTGGTGAGGTGCTTAGTGCTCACTCTGCACGTGCACAATGGAAGCATCTCCTCTGCACCCCACGTGGTCAACTCCGCCCAGGCCCCAGCAGCTAGGCAGGGCAGGCCGGGCCGAGACATGCTTCTGTCCACAGCCTCTCTGACTCTAGATGCCTCCTTGTGAGCCTTCGGCCAAGTCAGTAAGCTTGGGTGGCTCGTGACATGGCCCTCTGATGATCAATGGCAGCTGGAATAAGCAGCCAGCGGCTTCCGCTTCCTCCTGTCTTTGCTGCCGCTATCCTGCAAAGACCATGTTTCCCAGGCTTAGCCTCCCTCGGTGGTGCTAGGGAGAGGGGTGGAACCGTTAGGGGTGGAGCCTCGTAGGAGGTGCTTAGGTCACTGCCGGGGCTGCCAAGCGGCCTGTGGACCACCAGCCTATTCCTCTCCTCCCTTTGCTTCTCAGCCACAATGTCAGTAGACCCCTCCACCACATGCTCCCCTCCAGAGCCCCAAAGCAATGAGTCCACTCAACGGTAGACTAGAATCCGCGGGCCGTGTATAAGATCATTAACTGAACTATTTTATTATAGTGATGGAAGCTGAGGAGCAGTCCTGCTTTAGGACGCAGGCCACCAAGTAAGGAAGAGCGCTCATCACCACCCACGGATGAGATTTGAACGCAGTTGCTCACAAAGTGATGCATACTCAGTTAGGAGATGGCTCCATTTTCACTACTGACCCACTCACTCTTGGTAACTTAATCCAGCCTTAATTTATCTTCTTCAGTTTCCATTAGAATGTTTTTGGTTTCCTGTCTCACCTTAAAAGTATTCTCTCCTATTAAGTCTTTTCTGTGGGAAGGGGTGGTGGGAAGGATACATAATTGAGTCTACCTGCCCAGCACCTCTGTAAAGGCCATGCAGGCAGATTCATGGCAGCCCTGTTGGGTGTGTTGGCTTTGGTCTCTTTTTTCCCCCATTCCTGCTCTCACCTGGTTTGGTGGCTGGGGAAAGACCAATTTACCAGTAGGGACTGGTTCTACCTTCCTGCCACTTCCTGGAAGCCAGGAAGCAGAAGGTCGTTACCTGGCCTGCGCATGGCATTAGAAAAGTCTTCCTTCTTTTTTTTTTTTTAATCGAAAGGAAGTACTTCTCTGCTTCTCCCACACTACAGGCTTCCTGAGGAGGCCAGCACAGTTTCATCACCGCACCCCGAAACACACATTGCAGAAAAATTCACTCTCTTTTTTTTTTCAGAGTTGCAAAACCAACACCAGAAGTCAAATGTTTCTTTCTCTGGCAACCTTGGCACCCACATGCCCCCGGCCCGCACGTTCCCACGGGGCTTCGATGGAGGGGACGCTCTGCCTAACATGGTCCAGGGGCAGGCTGCTTTCACCTGGCAGGGTTTCCAGAAAGTTTCTATGTTACTTAAAATAATTATAAAATACGAATGTTGTTTTTTCTTTAATGAACCTCTCCTGATGGGGAGACAAGCCTTTTACTCCACAGCTCGGAGGAAGAAGCCCCATTTCCTGTTCTTGTGAAACCCAGGAATGCTGTACTGAATCAGACATGGGCTCCTCGGGCCTCTTCCCCCACACCACCCCACACACACACACTCCAGCCCCCATCCCTTCCTGTGTCCATCGCCAGGCCCAGAGGGACACAAAAGGCAAGCTCTTGATCAGAAATCAACATCTCTCATCTGAAAGTTGTCCCTTTCATAAGCTGCCCAAAATGGGGCCGTGAACTTAGGTTGCTGAACGTTCACTCCTGCAGAAGGTATTTAGCATCTTGGTACCATGGAAGCTAGGACAGAATCCAGGTAGCCTGCGTATGTTGTCTGGTTTTCTGTGGCAAAGCCAAGGCAGGTTATCTGTAAGAGATTACCACTGGAAATCCTGAACTTCCTAGGGTCTCCATAATAGAAATGCTGCCGATTCTGTCTTAAGAAGAAGGAACACAAAAATCTATTAAAACCCAAGAGCTAAAAGTGTTCCCCTCTGATCAGAAGAGATAATGCATTCAGCTCTCTTTTCTGCCTATTCGTACATTTTGCTAGGCTGGGTAGAAACAAAATGCTCGTCTTGAGAAGGTTGAATACTCACCGATGGCTTGGGGAGTTCCCAGGAGCAGATAGGACTTAGTACCAAGGAGAAAAGTACCCCAAAGTATGAGCTTAAACTCTGCCTGAAGAACCTTAGCATTTGTCCGCTGTGCCCATAACACCCCATCCTTCAAATGAGGACAGGCCAGAATGGCTATAGGAGAGGAGAGATGCACAGTGACAGGAGAGGAGAGAAATGGAACCAAAGCACTTCATGGAACCCAAGACCCAAAGCATTGAGGATGTCAGCACATCTTCCACCCGTGATGGAAGGACTCCTGCTGGCCAGAGTTCCACAATACCTCATGCGCACACCTCTCTTGTAAGAGCAGGAATACAAGAGTAAAAGTGTGCAAAAATAAAATACACATATAATTCTTTTAATCTGAAGAAATATAAAATATTTCTAAAGCTGTTTCCTTCTGTCTCCTTTCTATCAAATCCCCCCTCCCTCTCTCTCCCTCCTCCTCCTCCTCCTTCTTCTTCCTCTTCTTCATCTTCATCGTCTTCCTCCTCTATATTTTTCCCAATGTTCCTTTAATATTTGAGCCTCCAAAAACAAAAGAAGACTTTGGTGAGATGGGAAAAAAAAACCCTTCCAATTTCTAGCTCCAACCCTGGAGCCTGAAGAATTTTTGAGGCATTAAGCAATTAACCTCTCACCACCTCTGAGTGTTAAGAGATGTGTGCTACTGGTATCTCCCATTTTATAGCCAGCATAACAGAGGCAAAGCCAAGTTTAGAGACTCATCTGCAGACAAGAGTCAATAAACAAGCAAGAATGCAGGCTCCCTTCTGTCCTCCCTACTCACTTCCAATAGACTCATTTATTGTCAAATGCTCGCTTGCTTTGTTTCATTGTAATCCCCTTGCCATTAACATGGGAGCCTGGATCATGTTGCCTTCCTAACAGCCCACAGCCATTTAGGATGGAGAGTAAACAGAATGGCACCCTTACACGGAAAGAAAGACAGGGACTCGCGGGGAGGGACGGCGTGGGCGGTGTGAATAACCAGTGGTCTGGACTCGATCTCACTGCACGGCAGAGGTTCACTGGGGTCTGGGGCTCCGCTATTCTGACTGACCCTTGAGTGGTGTCCAATGAAGGAGGCATTCCAATCACAAGGCTGCAAAGCATCGCTCCCCTTGCGTCTGCTTGTTCCTATCTCCTAGAACTCACATTTTTCATAAAGCTCAACTCTGATTCAGGAAATAAAAATAATAATAATAACATAGCCCCAAAGAAGATAGGATTTGGCATCAGAATCATCTGCCTTCCAATCCTAACTCCACCATTTACTACAGCTGTGCCACTGTCGGGGAGCCTTTCTCAGCCCCACTCCCCTAGCTGCTCCGTGGAGGTGATGATGCTGGCACTGGGCACTGCTGGGCAGGAGGAGGTCCAGAACGTTATGGCTAGAAACTCATGAATACCACACAATATAAGCACTCAGCGTTCCTTCAGTTTTCCCTATGTAGTTGAAATATCAAAAGTGCAAAGTTGAGGACTGGGACATGGCTCACATCTCAGAGCACAGCATGAGACTTTGATTTCAATGTCCAATATCTCACAAAAAGGGGAGGGTGGAGACAAACAAGCCCAACATGGTAGTACTCTTCTGTAAGCCTGGCACTCAGGAAGCTGAGGCAGAAGGATCCTGAGTTTACAGCCAGCCTGAGCTTACCTAGATGAATTCAAAGCTAGCCTAGACTATCTAAAGAGATTTTTGTCTCAAAATAACAATCAAAAAATTAAAACCAAAGAGTATAAATTTGCTTAATTTAATCCAATGTCCTTCTTGTTTTATCCCATAACTGTTTTTAATTGTTGAGAAACATTATTATAAATATTATATTTATAATATATTCATAGGTATAATATATAGCTAATATAATACATTTATAATGCATCCTATCTTTATCATGTGTAATATTTATAAATATATTCTCAAATATAAATATTATAAAATTATAAGAAAGGAGGGAGGAAGGGTGGAAGAGAGAAAAGATTAAGAGACAAACTAAAAGCAGGAAGATGGGAAAGGAGGAGAGAGGGAAGAGAGGGAGAAGGAAGTTGGCTATCCACCAGACCAGTAGCTAGCAAGTATAGTATGCTAGAAATGTATATGGACTTAGAAAAATCTAGAGTGAAATCGTCTTTCCTAATATATGCTAATTTGGTGATCCTAGGTGAGTTACCTACCCTTTCTTTGTTTTTCTTTTTCCTTTCAAGTAAGTTTATAATAATAACAAATACCTCATGAGATTATTCTGAGTATTAAATGTAATCACGGTCAAGCCAGCATCTAGCTCAGAGTCTCCTACTTGGTGAATTCCAAAAAAAAAAAAAAAAGAACACTGGAAATTGATGATTGGATTTAAATGTCAATTCTAAGATTATACACAGAAGCCTGCTAGGGAGGATAACTCAGTTTCCTCATCTGAAGTAATCAGAGGGGTCTCGCCAGCCCAGAGTGTGTGAGGGCTTCGCTGTGTGCTTGCAGTATTGAGTTGTTCTTATTAAAATAAAGCTCCCCAGACTGCATGGGCCGGAATCCAATCAGATCCGCCCACCGCAGGGTAAGATGCAATCAGTGGGGTCCCCGGCAGGGTGATGCATAATTCAGCAATGCCCAAGTTCTTCGGAGGTTTCTTCTGCTGGTGATGAATCCTGGCTCCTGATTTCCCAAAAAATCACTAATGGAATCTCACAATCTGAAGCCGAAATGAAACATGCTAGAAATGTAGGGCCAGTGTGACCATTATTTCCTTTAATACAGTCCTTCAGATCTCCTGGGTTTTTTTTTCCTTTTGTGTTGTGTTTGCAATCTGTAAATCCTATTACTGTGTGAATTCTTTCTTTCTTTCTTTTCTTTTCTTTTTTTTTTTCAGGTTATGGGGTCTGAACTCTGGGCCTGGGCGCTGTCCCTCAGCTCTTCAGCTCAAGGCTAGCGCTCTACCACTTGAGCCACAGCACCACTTTCAGCTTTTTCTGCTTATGTGGTGCTGAGGAATCGAACCCAGGGCCTCATGCATGCAAAGCAAGCTCTCTACCACTGAGCCACCTTCCCAGCCCTACTGGGTGAATTCTTGAAAGTGATTTTTCTCACTTTGCAACTGTTCTCTTAGCAATAATAAGCACTGTATTCATAAACTGATATGTTGAATTGAAACCCTTTTCTATGTAAAGACAGAGGTTTACTACATAAAGATAACTTTAAAAGAGAAAAAATATATAAATTATCATTCACTCCCTTCCAGCTCATTGACTATGTGTTGTGGAAAACAAAAACAGAACTACCTGCCAGTCCTGTCGTCCAGAGTATACTCTGTGTTGAGCATGAATCTACTTTCATTCCCATCAAGCTTATCTAAGTAGATGGGCAGCACAAGGTGAGTGCTAAATCAAGATGGTGGTCGTACCCTGGCACCAGTTGTGAGTCACTTTCTGGACCACAATGAACCCAAGAGTGGCCAATGGTAAGAAGACTTTAGGTAGCATTTTAGCAACTTAATAGCACAGGTTGACATGGTAGGAAAAGGAGCATTGGTCAGATACCTTTAAAATAAGTATGATTTAGATCAAAAAGAGAGTACGCTGTTGTAATCTCTACACCATTTGCTAATCAACTTTGAACAAGAACAGAGCAAAGTTCAAGTGTAGAGACTCAAGCATGCCAATGAATCTAGCTAGAATTTAATAATACTCTTGGTTTTCTTTTTTATATACCTATATATACATTCACACACACACACACACACACACACACACACACACACACACAGAGTTACCTGCTCTGTTGGCCAATGATATGGGTATTCAATTTATGGTACCTATATAAAGTTTTTTAATACATGCATTTATGTTAAAAATAGTTGATCTAAAGAAAGATGTTGGGAATAGTCTATTCTGCTGAGGTAACAATTGTAAAAGTGGTAAAGAAAGGAAGGAGGGAGGGAGGGAGGAAGGGAGGGAGGAAGAAAGGAAGGAATGAAAGGAGGGAGGGAAGGAGGGAGGGAGACAAAAGTTCACAGAAGTGATCCTGGAGCTGGAGAGAGTGGAGGATGGGCAGTGAGGGAGGCTGGAGGGGAAACTCAGAGGATTATGCAACTAATTGCAAGCTGGGCTCTTGGGGAGCTCAGCCCCTGGTCATGTGGGAAACACCAAAACCTGCTCCAATTCAACTCCTCAGAGACCCAAGCAGCCTCAGGTGCCTGAAAAGAAGCGAGAGAAAGATGAGATGCCCGGATAAATACAAAAACCTTGAGGCTCACTTTCAGCCCGATGTGAAGGCCATACATGGTCAAAGAAATAGCCCTGGGGTGCCACAGAAAGAGTACCGAGAGCACTGAACTGGGAGTCGTTATTTTGTTCCAACCCTGCTGTCTCAAACAGTGAGGCCCAAGATAAACTTGTCTTCTGTCTGGGCTTCAATTCCCTCACCTGTAACATGCCCCCTTCAAGACAGTGCATTCTCTAACTTTACATCCTTTAATAAATGCATTAGTGACATTTTCCCCTCAGCAATGATGGGAATATGATTTAAAAGACAATATATTAGCTTTAGTAATTCTCCCTTCCTTAATCAAACCCCACTCTGATGAGAGTGTTTATGTGCATACACACACATACACACACATACACACGCATACACACGCATACACACACAATTGCATTTAGAATTGGGATCATTTGACTGTGGACATAATCACTGGCAAATGTCGGTCATAAATATGAAGTGCTAACGGGGTCAGCTTGCCTGGTGGGCATTGCGGAATGTGCCTGTGGGTGGTAAAGGGGGGCCACTTTTCCGGGGAAGCCCAGGGAAATGAACCGTCGGTCGATACCTCTGTGGTCTTGCAAACACCACCATTACTGTTCCCACCCACCTCTACGGGTCCCAGCTCTCTGTAGTGGAATGTTCCCGGCTTTTGGCGGCCAATGTTGGGAACTACATATGGCCCATAAAAGCGTAAGTCTGCCCTCTGGAGAAGTCCGAAAGCAAGAAGTCCAAGCA
Source organism: Dipodomys ordii (assembly GCF_000151885.1). Classification (NCBI taxonomy): domain Eukaryota; kingdom Metazoa; phylum Chordata; class Mammalia; order Rodentia; family Heteromyidae; genus Dipodomys; species Dipodomys ordii. The sequence continues at coordinate 776,458 of NW_012267405.1, forward strand.
TGGGGTTTTGTCTTGGCAGACAAACCGAGGTGCGGATGGGCTTTTATGAGATCTACCCTGGAAAGTCTCACTCTGCAAGGCAAATTGCATGGCTCCTTGGGTGCCTGCAGCTCATGCCTGTACTCCTGGTTACTCAGGAGGCTGAAATCTAAGGATCTTGAAGTCAGCCTGGGCAGAAGAGTCTGTGAGATTCTTATCCCAATTCACCACTAAAGAGCTGGAAGTAGAGGTGTGTCAGCCTTGAGCCAAACTAGCTAGGGACAGTGTGCTAGCACTGAGTTCAAGCCCAAGAATAATAGGCATGTGCTCATGCATGCAGGCACACGTGCATGCACGCGTGCACACACACACACACAGCACTGCTATCATGGATAGAAACATTTAAAATCAAACCATGCCAGGACTTCCTGAGCATCTACTATCCCTCTGCAAAGAAGAATCATACAATAAGTCAGAAAGAATGCACAAGGAAAGAGGAAATGGGTGAGAGTCTGCTTCTGTACCTGCAGATTCCATGTGTGAATGAAACCTACTCAGATTTGGTTTTCTTCTTGTTGCATGACCAATTCTTTATGTAGCATTTATTTGCCTTGCAGGGTCTTGTAAGTCCTGGAGAGATGATTTAAAAGACCTTGGCGGATGTGTGAAGGTTTTTGTGCCAACATTAAACCATTCTGTATAAGGAACTTGAGCATCTGTGAACACTGATATTCGTGGAATGAGGGCATCCTAGAAGAGATATCCCTTGGATTCTGAAGGAGCACCGTATAACTAGGCACAGAAATAGAAGATTTGCTCTTTTTTTTTTGGTCAGTTGTGGGGCTTGAACTCTGGGCCTGGGCACTGTCCTTGAGCTCTTCAGCTCAAGGCGAGCGCTCTACCACTTGAGCTACAGTATCACTTCCAGTTTTCTAGTGGTTAATTAGAAATAAGAGTCTCAGGGATTTTCCTGCCCAGGCTGGCTTTGAACTGCGATCCTCAGATCTCAGCCTCCTGAGTAGCTAGGATTACAGGCGCCCTGGCAGATGATTTGCATTTAAGAAAATCTTTTCTCACACTGCTCCACCCAAACCTGCCTTAAGAAAACCTTCTCTCACACCTCTCTACCCAAATCTACCTGGAGTATGGTCCTCTTTCCAAAACCCAAGTCAACTACTACTTCTGCCACTTTCTTGAAACATTTCAACAGCTCCACCTCCACAAAGCCTACGTTCCTTACCATAGTATCAGAGGTTGTTCAAGATCAGACCTCTGCTTATCTCGAGGAGAGACGCTCCTTGCCATCTTCTTCCTTCCGCTCCTCCATGAGGATCTGGAAGCATGTGTGTGGTCATCAAAGCATTTGGGGCAGGACATCAATCTGTATTCTTCCTTCCTTTTCCCAGCATGCCCCCTTCCACCCCCCCCTATTTATCTATCTCTCTTTCAGATCTCTGTTCTTTGGGTTCTTTCTGCCTGGGCCATTTTCACATTCAGCCATTGGGTGATTCTTGCTCCTCTTTCGAGACTTGACTTAAACCTCATTGTTGACCCCCTTCTTCCTGGTCCCCTGGCTTCCTAGCCTCCACATGACAGCATTTAGTGTGTATGTACTATCTAGAGTGACTGTTGAATTGGCTTTTATCACCATTCTACTTTAAGATCTGTAACTAACCTTAACAGGGCATTCTCTCTCCAGCACAAGGCCCATTTTAAGTGTCCTTTCAACCTATCCGAACGAGTGAGCATGTGCTGTGGATACGTGGAGAAGATCAATAAAAACCAGAGTGCAGGGGCTGGGAAGGTGGCTCAGTGGTAGAGCACTTGCCTCGCATGCCTGAGGCCCTGGGTTCGATTCCTCAGCACCACATAAGCAAAAAGAAAAAAGCCGGAAGTGGCGCTCTGGCTCAAGTGGTAGAGCGCTAGCCTTGAGCTGAAGAGCTGAGGGACAGCGCCCAGGCCCAGAGTTCAGGCCCCACGACCGGACCCCCCCCAAAAAATAAATAAAAATAAAAACCAGAGTGCAAAGAAAGGGAGACAGAGTGGAGGAAGAACAACACAGATTCAATTATGATAAAAAAAAATTGGTAGACTCTATCCAACATTTGGAGAAGGTTGAACAGACAAATGGCATGTAAATTAATGAATAAATTAATCAACTGGACACGAATGAGTGTACCAATTTCTTGATGAAGTGCATAACCAATAACATAAATTAAGAGCACTTTTCTTAAATTATAACCAGTTTTTTTATTGACACCTCCTATATGGTCATCTTGGGTGGGTGGCAGGTCACAAACAGCCAGCACATTTCCATGGCCTATGACCTCATTTCAAACAAACTCCCACTTGCCTTCACTTGCTGGTTTTTTGGTTGTTGTTGTGTTGTTGTTGTAGTTGTTGTTATGTTTGTTGTTGCCAATACTAGGGCTTGAACTCTAACCTTTAGATTGTTTTGCTCAAGGCAAAACATTCTACCACTTGAGCCACAGCTCTATTTGTGGCTTTTTTGCTGGTGAATTGGAGATAAAAGTTCAAGTCTTTCTTTCCTAGACTATCTCAGAACCTGGATCCTCAGAGCTCAGTCTCCTGAGTAGCTAGGATTACAGGTGAGAGTCCAGACACCTTGATCCACCTGTTTTGTTGTTAGTCTAAAAAGTCCAAGAATCTAGAAAAAAATCTCCCTATTGCTGTTAGACTGTGTTCAATGAGATTCCCCCCGTCCTCACGCTTCTCACCTGAACACAAAAAGAAATACAGTCTTTCTAAACGAAATCGAGTGTACCCAAAGCCAAGTAGAGAGGCAGGTCTTCAAAGCCCCTCTCCAAGTCATTTTTCAGATAGGACAGGTTCTAAGATTTGCCTTCTTCTTAAATGTTGTGGATTATCCTGGAATTTTCTTTTTCTATTTCATTTGTAAACTCTCCTGACTAGAGAGCTTGATTAATGGGGGCCACGGAGCCCTGTTTAGAAGAATTCAATACATTATGCTTCAGTCCAATACATCCTAAGCAACTCTTTTGCAAACCCACATTGCAGCATTCACCTCGCCTCTCTCCTCTGGGGGTTGAGAGGCCAGAGAAGGGAGAAATGAGGAGAAAGAAACTCGGAGCTTGGCAACTTGTCAACAAGAGCCCCCACCAGCCCCTCCCCACTCCCCACCCCTCTCCACACCCCCCCCCACGCCCCGGCCAGGGCGCACACAAAAATCTTTCGCCTTGCACCCTTGCTCTAACCAAGAAAGTATGTGGAGCTTCCTGACGGCCCAGATAATGTGGAAATTTGAGAAAATTGTGCAATTCCTCTCATTTTCATTTCACCCCAAAGGCCTTGGGTGCGAGTATAACGTCCCCACACAGAACAGCAGTTTCCATGATGAGGAGTGGGAAAGGGAGCCATATTGGAACACCACTGCAACCACTCCAAGCCAGTGCTGGGTGCCGGTCTTATCTCACGCAGTGTCCTCGAGATCAGAGATGCATGGTTAACACAAGGGTGGAAAAACCTTCCACCTTGTAAGTCGGAAAAAATCAGAGGGAACCTGAATCCCAGCTCACAATTCCCCAGAACCTCTACAGCATGCAGGTGCCAATCATTTCTTTTCTTCCTCCTTTAAATTCAGACTCATTAAAATATGTATTTTGCAAAAGGATTAAATTCTAACATCTGGGAAGGGGGGGCAGTCTACCATTCTAACTTTTTTTTTAACTCAGCTTCAGATTTTGATTGTTTCATTTCTTTCAAACTGGGGATAAGAGGCTGCTTGCCGGGGTGGGGTGTGGGATGTGGGGTGTGGGGGGGATGACAGAAATGACTTCGAAGGGCCCCAGACTTCATCAACAGCCATTAGTGTGGGAAAGGAACCCGAAGATGCCAAACAACAGGAAATTACCCGAAGAATCTGTCAGCACAATCAGCTGCTATTTTCATTGTTCTTTGGCAAATTTATACACAGTCGGGAACACCTGGGCTGGCCTGCAGCCCAGGTTTGACTAATTGCCAGGGGAGAGGACTCGTCATTTGTCTTCGAAGGGCTTTCCTCCATTCGCTCCTCCGAACATGTGGTTTTACTTTGCCCCTCTCTCGGCAGGAAATGGCAGGACAGTGAGACACAAAATAAATGAGTTCACTTCCAAGAGGTTGCCTCCTAAGAGGCCACTCCAAAAATAACTGTCTTGTGAGAGGTTGTTAATAACCAAGATTCTATAGACTGTCCTCAGAAAACAACGTTTCAAAGACACCATCATTTCCACAGCCACCCCCGCCCCTTCCCAACACAGAGCAGCACATTAAAAAATAAAAGCCCTGGGACATGAGAGAACTAATCAAGCATTCTGTCTTTGGGAGGTGGAGAGCGTCACCTGGCTCATAGACCGGCAAAGTCCCCCTCCGGGATGAGAGCCTTACCACAGCCCCGGGGCCTGACAAGTACGGGGTACAGCTGGAGGCCCCTGATGGGTCAGAGCCTGGCTTCCATCCCCGGGCTTCCCCATCCTCAATACAACTTTTAAGCATCGCCGTGGGGCCCCGGGAGATCTTGGAGGCCTGGACCGGGTCCCACCGAGTCCTGGCATAGAGTTGGCAGCAGGGCAGGACTGAGTTGAACGAAGAACACAGAGAAGCCCATACTAATCACCTGCTTGGTGGCTTGCTGCCCAGGGCTGGGTGTAGATCGTTTTAAATTTCTTCAGCTTCAAGAGATCACTTTTTGACAAGAACCACCTGCCATAATGGCAGCCTTCTCCCCCCTAACCTCACTCCATATGTGTGCAGGTTAACATACCAACACACACACACACGCGCGCGCGCGAGCGCGCACACACACACACACACGCACGCACACACACACGCACACACACATGCGCACACACACGCACACATGCACACACACGCACACGCGCGCACGCACACACACACACGCACACACACGCGCGCACACACACACACGCACACACACACACACCCCTTCCATCTCCCACTCTCATCATCTAAGCAGGGCTCTCGCCAACCTATTCTATGTGAGTAGCGAAGTCATGCTTTCTATTCCTTTGAAGCCAATAGCCCTTTTCTAACTTAATTGCCTAGTATATTCAACGTGCTGATTGGAGAATGTCGCGAGGACATTTTCGTATTGAAATGTCTGTCTGCCTGTGCTAGTTCACCTGTGCTGTGCTCAGATGACTTAGGAGTTCTGGCATCGTGTCAACAAAGAATCAATTGCTTTTTCTTTCTTCCCTTCTTTCTTCTGAAAGCATTTCGAGAATGAGGCAGATCATTACTTCCCTAGGTGAAGCCAGCAACATTTGGGTTTGATTTGGGTTCAGTCGCAGACCTCTTTCTCAAAGTTGAGCTGCGCTGTAATTCTAAACTGACCCAACTTCTCCCCCCGCCCCCCCTGCCCTTAGCAAAGGTAGAAAAATGTTATGGGGCGTTTTACAGCCCGCAGACCCTCATTTATGCCGAAACACTGCGAGAGTTCAGACTTGGCTTATTTTCCCTAAATCAGAGATGTTTTGACATGTTTATTTGTTTAATTTGTTTATTTTGACTAGCTCTGATTATAATTGGCAGCAGTGTGCAGAGTTAATGTTAGACAGTGTCTTAGGCTTGTCTATTACAATAATGCAGAAGGAATGTGAAGAGAAATCGACCTTCCACAGAACAATAGCAGGCAGGCAGGAAAAGTCCAAGAAGTTTCCTTTATACAAAAAGGAGAAGGAGAAGGAAAAAGAAGAAGAAGGAGAAGGAGAAGAAGAAGAAGAAGAAGAAGAAGAAGAAGAAGAAGAAGAAGAAGAAGAAGAAGAAGAAGAAGAAGAAGAAGAAGAAGACTGCAATCTGTTTTAAATTTTACTTACAAATGAATACTGAACATTGCACAAATTATCCTAATATTTCTTGTGTTCAACAAGCCTGGCTTTCTGCTAATATACTTGTGGAGCAGTTCCTAAAAGTGGAATTTTAAATATCTCTTTAAGCTTTGGAATTTGATTTGGGGAGATTTATTTTTTATCGTTCTATGGGCCTTTTAAAAAATAAAGCTGCCATAACTAGTCAATAACATTGCGGTAAGGCTGGGATGATGACAGGCTCTAACACCATGTGTGGTTGGAGATGTATTTTCTGATTCTTTGTCTTTAAAAAAAAAAATCCCCAAGCAGTGAGATTTACAACCCAGAGAAGCTTGTTTGACTTCTGAAGCAATTTCTTCTGCCTCTCTATGCCAGGCGTGGTTAGATCAACTTTCTTCTTCATGTTTGCAGAGGTCCATAGAAAGCTTGTTTCTTGGAGCTGATCTATATTCCACCTATAAAAAATACATCATCCACTTTTGTAGAAGGGATCTGTATGTGTTGCTCAGCTAGATCACAAATGGCAGTAAAACTGTTGTTTCTAGAGCATTTGTCTTCAGGCAATGGGGGGGGGGTAATTCTCTCCACCGACCCCCTACCCCACCACCTCATTTCAACCTGGAGTTCAAGACTGCTTGCACAGGAAGGCATGTGTGGGTGGCGTTATTTGCGCTGCAATCTAAGAAATCAGTTCATCTACACATTCTGCCAATTATGCACAAAGCACACAAGCCTTGCACACATTTACTGTCCCAAAAATATCTTCCCCATCTACAGTCTGCTCAATGTTATATGTGAGCTTGACTTGGAACACCAAATACCCCCTGGCAGGGGCCAGATTCAAGTTGCCATATCTATGCCACAGAAGATCTGCTGGGAGAAGGTACCATCTCTAGATAATTGATCCATCCATGTCTAGTTCCCTTTAGATTTGTATGGAGCAAGAGAAATGGCCCCAGGAGCAAGAGAAAAGTCTGGTCCCCTAGCCTGCCCTGAGGGGCTCCAAGCTGGGCTCAATAAGAGCCACTAGCTCAGGTTGCTCAGGGACCCAAGGAGGCAGATTGCTCTTGGTGGTGGGGGGAAGGGGCTTCCATGTGTTCTTTATGGAACTCTGAAAATGCCTGCTTTCCCTCCACACAGGAGTTGCAGAACTGCAGGACACAAAGCATGAGGTCAGGCATCAGGGGTAGTTTTAAAGAATGCAACATAGAGGAAGAAGGGCAACCTGCCTTTCCCAAACTGACCCTCCAGTTTCTCAAGAGGAGTGCCAAGAGGAGCTGGATGAGGGACAGACTGGTGTGAGCGCGCATGCGCGTGCGCACGCACACACACACACACACACACACACACACACACACACACACACACACACACACATAGCCTTTCCCACCTCTCACTGTGGTGTACCTTTCCCAATAAGAGCTACCAGGCCAAGCCTCTGGGCACGGAAGAGGAAGAGCTGGGTGACATACCCGTGGTCTTCAAGAATTAGGTGAAAATCCAACCCAGGGTTACATCCAGAGACCATCTTCCATCTTGGATATGTCAGCAAGCTTGAGAGCCAGACCACTAAGGAGACTCAATGGGGTCTCCAGATCCATTGGAAGCCTTCAAAAAAAAAAAAAAAAGGCGTAGCTGGGTTGCGGTGGCTCACGCCTGTAATCCTAGCTACTCAGAGGCTGAGACCGGAGGATCATAGTTTGAAGCCAGCCCTGGCAAGAAAGTCTGTGAGACTCTTATCTCCAATACAGCCTGAAGTAGGGTTATGGATCAAGTGGTAGAGTGCCAGCTTTGAGTGAAAAAGCTAAGGAACAGCGCCCAAAGCCCTGAGTTCAAGCCCCAATACAGGTGCTCACGTATGCACACACACAATAAGAGAAAAGGGAAGGCCTGGTATGCTACATTCATTTACTACTTAATTCCAAGCACTAACTCATCTCCCCTCTGGGTTCACTGGGACGGTACGAGACACACTGCTCTGCCTTGTTTCTGCCAGCATCTTGGGAGAACTCAAAGAACATAAAGACAAAGAACATAACCTCACCTCCGGAGGTGGAGGCAGGGATGGGTCTCTTCCTCGGAGACAGTATGGGGTGGGAGGGGAGTAAGGCGAACACGGAAGACTGCACACGCTGTGCAAGAGGAAATCACCTCCCTCCATTTCTCTTTTCCTTTCTGTACTGTCACCAGGCTTGGAGGCCAGCACTAGTGAAGTACTGCATGCCATCTCGGATTTCCACCCTGACCCCCCGTGCTGTACTGTGCACCCTTACACTACCGTCCTGCCTCATTGCTTCTCTACGTTCTCCACAAGTCTTGTTGTCCAAATTGCTTTAGGCTTCTAGGAAAATTAACTGTGTCCTACCACCAACGTGCTATTGTCGTTGTTATTATTATCTTTGTTCTAAAGGGAAAGCTTAAACTTGTTCTTAGGAGATAAGCTGGCTTCTTTGTTAGCTACACTGAGTAATGAAGCATGAGCCCTAAGTGTTTTTAAGCTCCTTAGATATAGAGGTTATATAAATAATATTCAATATTATTGAAATGAAACTTGTTCAGGGTGTTTGCCAGGGGACCCAGCGTTAGGAATATTTTACATGCGAAGATCAAATGAGGCAGTCTAATGAAGTCTTGCTGTAGGAAGCTCCGGCAGGGCCAGTTCCAATCCCACTGGATAGCTGGGTGATTGTAGACTAAAGAGAACAACCAAAAAAGTAGCTAACTTGAAGAAGAGTTTAAGAGCCATTTTACTGCCTGCCAAGGCAATTCCTTGGATGGCTTCAGAGATTTCCCAAACTCATTATATGAGAAACGATCAAGGATTCCCAGACTCCCTCAGAATGATAACGCCAGCTCCTGTTCACCTGCGATGATGGACGACCGCTAGGCCTTGCCAGGTAAAAACTTCTCATGTCTCAAAGCCACATCGGGTTGCTCAAGAAGGAAGTCTTCTATTAGCTCGTCTTGTTAAGAAACCTAAAGCTCAATCAGGCACCAGTGGCACACACCTGAAATCCTAGCTACTCAGGAGGTTGAGATCTGAGGATCACAGGTCAAAGCCAAGCCCAGGAAGGAAAGTCTGTGAGGCTCATCTCTAACCACCCAAAAGCTGGAAGTGGTGCTGTGGCTCAAATGACAGAATACTGGCCTTGAGTGAAAAAGCTCAGCAGACTGCCTAGGTCCTGAGTTCAAGCCATAGAACCAGCACCCCCACACACACACACACAACTAGCAGTCTCTCCAAGCCAGACCATACCCTGGCCTCACACAGCCAAGGATGGTAAGGGACCTCACAATCCTCACACGTGCTAAGCAAATACTTTACCACTTGGGCCATGCTCGTACCACTTTCTTTGTTTTTGAGTTGAGGTTTTTCTAATATTGGGCTAACCCGGATCATGTGATCCCCCTGTCTCTACCTCCCAAGTAGCAGGGATTCCTGACAGTTGCCACCAGACCCACATTTCTCCTGTTACTTTATAAAGGGAGATCAAGAATAACTAGGAAAATAAAATATAAAATTAATATTTGTCAAGAAGGAAGTCTTTTAGCTTATTATCCAGTGATGCTAAGACGCAAGAAGCTAAACCAAGACACCAGTGGCTCACACCTGTAATCCTGCTCAAGAGGCTGAGATCTGAGGATGACCACTCAAAGCCAGCCTAGGCAGACAAACTCTTGTCTCCAATGAACCAGCAAAAAGCCAGAAGTGGAGGTATGGTTCAAGCGGTAGGGCATCAACCTTTAGCAAAAAAAGCCAAGCAAGAACATAAAGCCTTTAGTTCATGCCCCAGTGCTGACAGTGAGCAAACAAACACCTCAGCCACAGCAAATGCTAACTTTCCATATACAATTGTTTTTTAATCGAATCCCAAACCACAACTGCATTCTGTCACCTCTGAAGAGAAGGTCCCTCTCTGGTGTTTTCACTATGCTTTTAGCCAAAAGCACTCTTTTGTTTTGCTTGTTATATAAGGTTATATAAATATGAAGTGGTGTTATTCAAGTCAATATGAGGTCATATTCAATTTGATTCAAGATGTCTCCAGAGAAGTCTTGTCCTTGGTTCTGACTGCTTTGGGCCTTCCCAGATGAGTCTTCTAAAGCCCCCACCACAGAGCTCAGATAACTCCTCCTTGCCTCTGGTTCTGCACACTTCCCGACGCCCTGTCACCTCTGCACTGGCCCGGAGCTTTCCCATGATGCCCCAGGCCACCAGTCCAATCAGCAGCTGGCACTGGGTAAGGCGGCTGCAGCGCCCCGGGGAGGGGGGGGGTGGACGGGAACTTGTGCAATCCTGCTTAATTCTCCACAAGGCTGACACTCGTTGGGGTGTTGTCTGGACATTCACTCTAAGCCCCAAGCCAGAGGCCTCTCCAGCTGTTCATCCATCAGCCATTTGGATTCCCCCAGCCAGCCCCAAGCCTCTGGCCTTCCCAGTGGTGTGAGTCTGGCTCTCCTTGTGACTGCACACAGCCTGGCAAGGCAGCCAGGCAGATGGTCCTGGACATCAGGCAGAGGTGCTGGGACCCCAGGGTCTAGAAGACAGCCCCCGCTCACCTCCCCATTCTTCTTCAGTTCTCTTTTCCCCTTCTCTCCTCTCCTTGCCCAAGTCATAGGTTAGCTGGCCACACCCACACTTTATTAACTGAACACGAAGCCAAAGGGATCACCAGCTCCAGGGCCACAACAAGAAGTCCCTGTGTTTTTCTGTCTCCTTACTTTGCTCCGGCTCCTTAGCGATTTTTGATGTGGAGAAAAAGGACATGCATCAAGGCCCAGGAGAGCGTCACTTCCCAAGGCTGAAGAGTCCAGCGCACACTCACGTTTCCCCGACCGTGTGCAGGAAGACACCCGCGCTTCTCTGTCTCTCCCTCCTGCCATCGAACCTTGTGCTGTCCGCCGAGTGGTTAGATCAGGAGGGGAGGCCCGGCCATCCACAGCAGCCAGCCCTCCTCACTGTCCTGGACAATGTCAGACCCATTGAGTGCTGCTAATTAGTTCTCATTTAAAAAAAAATTTTTTTTTCAAAAAAGCAATATCCAGGCTGGGCACCTGGAACTCACACTTATCCTACCTGCTCAGGAGGCTGAGATCTGAGGATTGCAGATTGAAGCTAGCCTGGGCAGGAAAGTCCATAAGACAAATATCTCCAATTAACACCAAAAGCCACAAGTAGAATGGTGACTCAAGTCGTGGAGCACTAGTCTTGAGCAACAAAGTTAAGGGACAACATCCAGGCCCTGACTTCAAACACAGTATTAGCATGTGTGTATACACACACACACACACACACACACACACACACAGAACAATAACTTCTATCTTAAAGAAAGAGTGTATAATGTTCTTTAGCGGTTTCTTTGGGAAGTTAGAATAATACGAGGCCCCTTGGTATCTAAGGGGCACTGATTCTAGGCCCTCAAATGAGTAAGTGTCTGGAACCCTTACATATAACACATAGCATTTGGTAAGATCTGTGTGCATCCTTTTGTATATGATAAACCATCTCTAAATGACCTGTAATACTCAGTGCAATGTAAACAGGTGTACATACCTATACCTTGTTTCAGAAATCAAGACAAGGGAAAAAACTGTACATATTCAGTACAGATGCAATATGCTTGAGTCTTTTCCACCTTTATTTGGTTGTATCCCCCACAGACACTGGAGGGGATGAGAGGCAGGAAGGGGGTTGGGGTATGTATACCCAAAGTTGTTTTCCTAATGAGTGCAAAATGACAAATGTGGCCATGTTGGCTGAGAAGGCACAGGAGAAGGGAAAAGACAGGGCCCAAACAGCTACGAACCAGACACCACTTGGGCAAAATTCTCCATCTTGCTTCCACTTGATAAAAGGGGATTCTCAATTCCAGGAACCCGGTAAAGTTATTCAGCCGCAGGCCCCGGAGCATCTACAGCTCTCTGTTGCCATCCTGTGGCCAACGCTGCCTAGCACCATTCTTGGCTAGAAATGCTGAAGTTCCTACAATGCAGTCTGCATCAAATCACAGTTATCTCCTCCAAAGAATTGCTAAAGCTTCCAGAATGTCCCCTTTTCCTTCCCAGTCCTCCCACCTCCCTCATTAACTGCTTTGTTTGTCTTTGAGATAAAGGGATCTTGGCCGGCCTCTCCTTGTTGACTGAAAAACTCAATACTCCACAAGAACAGCTTTTGTGGCACTGGAGCCAAACCTAAAGTTCCCTAATTGGTTTAAAAGATGGGGAGGCCGGGTGTGGAGAGAGAATCGCTGTGAGTGGGAAGGCTGTGAGCGGAGCTGGCTGGAGCTGGCTTTGTGCAAGTGCCAAATGACAACTAAGCCCTTTTTTATTGACTCATTTGGTCCGGGAGCTACAAAGACTTCTCTAATTGCAGGAGGAAACAGACACAAGGCAGTTTAAGTGACACTCCGCTCTTCCTGAGGAATGTGAGCGTTTGTAGTTGATGGGCAGAACAGATACTAGGGCTTCTCCTGTGCCCTTTAGGTCTGGGGTTAGTGACCCGGATGAAGGGTTCAGTTCTAACTGCCTTGGTGTTTTTCTTTAATAAATGTCTACCTGGCTTTTCTTCAATGAGTCTCCAACCTCCAAACTCCAGCCTTCTACTCTAATCAGCGAGCTGGTACAAAGCCAGGGACCAACCTAGCTGAACCACCAGCCAACCAGGGGCCAGCAGACAATGGTACCCACGGCATGGGAAGCCCAGGATGGGTTGCAAATAGCTTCAGAATATACACTGCCCCCACTCCACCCCAGGACCCAGGTCCATGGGATTTCTAAAAGTACTTGATTTAAGTATGTTTAAACATTAGCTTTATCCTTTAAGGCTAAATGTACCCTCAGATGTCTTTACACATTAAAACTGAACAGAGAGCCAGGCATCAGCGGCTCATGCCTGTAATCCTAGCTACTCAGAGGCTGAGATCTGAGGATGGTGGACAAACAAATCTGAGAGACTCATCTCCAATTAACAAGCAAAAGGCTGGAAATGGAGCTGTGGCTCAAATGGTACAGCGCAAGCCTTGAGCAAAAGAAGCTCAGGGACAGCGTCCAGGTCCTGAGTTCAAGCCCTAGGACCGGGGCTGGTACACACACAAACTAAACTGAACAGAACACCAATGACTTGTGTCAGAACCTTTGCAAAGCTGGCCCTCTGCAAGGCTCTTCACGGAATGCTGGTTGCACATGTATTAGGTTCTTCCTGCAGGTGCTGATTGTTCTCTGACACACACCAAGGAAAGACCATATGGAGAACGTGGGAGAGAAGAGTGCAATTGGCAAGTCAAGCCAGCCAGTGTCAGTTCACAGCAACCAGGAAAGATATGGCAAGACTTGTCAGTACACAATGGAGTAGTATATAGCAAAACAAGGACTGAACGGGGGATTAGCAAGTCGAGTGACATAAGCCAGACTCGGACACATGTTGCATGTTTTTTTCTCCTATGAGGAATCTAGAGCTTTAAAAAAAAAACAGAAGAAAGAAAGAAATGTAAGGAATATGATATGCATGTCAAAGGGGACTGTTTGGGGAGGAGCAGTAGTGGGCTAGGGAGGAGGATGGGGTGGGAATTACGGGAGGAGAGGGTGATGGGGAGCGAATGTGATCACATCTAGTGTACACATGTGCGGAACCTTCACAGTGGAACACTTTTGTACAATTAGTACGTGCCAATTTTTAAAAAGGCTTGTGATATCACACTCCAAGCGAGCACTCACATTGATTATACATTTGGAGTGGTTTTTTATTTCATTGAACTCTTGGTGATAATGATAATGTGGTAATTCAACCTTTTTTATATTCTATTGTAATCCAACTCTTCCTCTTTCAGCGCATCTGAAGGATGTGAACACTGGAAGGGAAGCTGCTGGGTTTACGCTGCTGTTACCCGCCAGCGTTACATAGACCAGCAATAAGAATCCCAGCACAGAACAAAACATATACTGTGCTCATAAAGCCAGGACACATGCCCTCTTCTATCAGTAGATACAACAAACTCAGTAGCCCCATCTGAAAACGAATGAAAACATTGAGCCACGGCGTTCAATAGACCAAGTCTAGAATGCCTGCCTCATGTCTGAGAGGCCTTGAATTCAAACCCCAGCACCTCTAAAACAAGTATAAAACAATAATAAATTTCCCACTTTACCTCATACTGTCTTCCTGTCTTCCTTTTTGAGATCTAATTAACATTTCATAAAATGTATCTATGGTAGGAATGCAGCGGGTGACACCTTACGTATTGATAGCATTCTGCCATTCCTGGCCACGATATAATTTCAACTTAGGTACTTCACCTCTCTGCACAATGGGGCCGGTACGATTCCCACGCTCATGTACATGATGTGAGCTCTTACCTTTCTTCCTGTGACCATCTTAGAGCTCGAGGTCCTTCCACGCTAAGGCGAAGTCTCCCAGTCCTTGAGGAGAGACTCCGACTTTCCTGTGATGCTCTCATCTTTGCAAAGCTTGGTGCAGGCGTACCCCCACTCTCCACCTGGTACCACCAGCCTGTGGTGTAATGGTTCTGTCGGGGCCTCCAAGTGTGCTCTTGGTGGGGGCAGCCTCTAAGATCCACCGTGACCCAGCCTCCTCGCGTGCATCTTCTCGTACCGTCTCCTTCTTTTGTATCTCCTTCCTTGGTAGGAACTTCTACCCCCAGCCAGTGCCCTGAGTGAGTGTGGCCACACGTCCCTCCCTGGTGGAACCTTGGGATGGCGGTGGCCACAGACAGAGATGCTGTTTGCAGCTGAGGTGACCAGCACCATTATTCCTCTCAATGGCAGGTGGGCCAGCTGACCAAGGAAGAGGGACTTGGAGACCACTGAGGCCTGCATGGTGATCACAGCTCCCCCATCAAGGAGCAAGGACACGAGAAAAAGCAATCAATTGGGCTGTAGGAGACCCTTTCCAATTTCCTCAATTACCCTCCACCTGAATGCCAGAACCACACACTCCTCACCGGAGTCCAATCTCCTCATTTATTAAAGAAGTTCCTACGTGATACTTTTGATGACAAAATAAACAAACTCTCCACATAATTTGTCAGAAAGAGACTTCTCTGATTTGCATGTGTGATAGTCTGGGATTCTTTAGAAGATTCCGTGGTTCCATTGGGCTCTAAGTAGGAGAGGAACTAGCTGCTTAAATTTAGGGAGGGTTAAGGAGAAGGAGAACGGCAATAACAATCATCATCTGTGGGCACATATCCCTTTTGTGTGGTTTCTCCTTTGGTCCTAGAGGTACAGACAGGCTACAAAAGCAAACGCATGACTTTGTCTGGCCGCCTTCATTCTGTAATCCCTCAGCACGGTGAACACTTCTTTTGGATTCCTGTAAAGATTTTGGAGAAGCTGTCTTTTTCCTTCAGACTCTGTCACATCAAGAGTGGCTGTGACCTCAGGCAGAGGGTCTTTCTAAAGAACAGAACCAAGCCAAGGACAGGTCAAGAGAAGGAAGGGGTGGGGAGGAAGGGGTTACATCCTAATAGCAATCACTGAGACTCTGATCACATGGTCTTCGGGTTACATTTTGCCAGCAAGCTCAGCAGTGCCTTTGCCAGGCACGGGAGCCTAGAAATCAGCTGGTCAGAGGAGAGGGTCCATAACTCACATCTCACCGTCCTGGTAAACCCAGACACTTGAAAGGGCATCAGGTGGGGGTGGCGGGTAAGGCACTCAAACAAGTCCTGCAGAAAGGAAGGACACAGGACAACTTTTCAAACCACAGTGGCGGCCAGGCAGAGGACTTGGGGAATCCACACAAAGCATTCGAAGTCGACCCTTTCCAGATGCACACGGCTGAAGGATCACTCGCCATTCTTAGGAAGCGGAAAGAACACTGAAGCTTGCGGTGTGGAAGATCTAGGTCCAAATCGTACAGCAGAAGAATCTGGAAACCTGTGCAGGTGGCCTCTGCTATGTGAGGGCCCGGCAGCTGGGGAGACGACGTCACTGGTCAGATAGTAACGTTCCAAGAGTCTGCCTGTGCGCGTTCCTCAGAGCGATGGCACTGTGTGAGAGGGGAAACGCAGTAAACCTGGAGTCTGACCTCATACTCTCTCACCCACTCCCCACCGTGTGCAAGGGTGAAGGGTATCACGCTAACAGCTCCCCCGTGGGGAAGCCAATTGCCTGGGCCTTGGGCTCATTAGGACCAAGCTGGAGCCAGAGGAATCAATCATGGAGCCTCACACTTGACCGTGTCACATACATTTCCCCAGGACTCGTACCCGACTTGGCAAGGGAAGTTACAGTAACGGCCCTAATCCTTGCTGAATTGTCCACCCTGCTTGCTATAGGAGAATTTCCAACTCCCTAAGCTAGTGAGCTCTGAGGAGCTCTGGGATTAAGCAAGGCATGGAAATAAGGACTGACAGCTACAGAGTGGTTCCCCACACTCCTAACTTCTCCATCCTCTCTTTTGGATGACCCTTTAATGTCACAAAAGGGGGCTGGGCTTCAGCAGTATACCAAAGCCATACTCTGTTCTTGTAGATGGGGGGAAATCCTCCCCCCCTCCCCCCGACCACCCAAAGTCTGTCATAAAATACCAAAGACACAGAATGCACCGATCCAAGACTGCATGGAAAGGAAGATTCCTTGCTAGTTTGCCCAAGAAGTGATTCTCACCATCGGGGGATGTACAGATGAACGTGATGGGGATATTTTAGAATGACAAACTAGACTTTTTTTTCTTTTTTCCATGCCTGCCATCTTATGGAGACACATGAGAGCCACTAAAATAGAGAGTCCAGCCAGGTGCCGGTGGCTCACGCCTGTCATCCCAGCTACTCAGGAGGCTGAGATCTGAGGATCATGGTTCAAAGCCAGACCAAGCAGAAAGTCCATGAGACTCTTATCTCCAATTAACCACCAGGAAACCTGAAGTGGCGCTGTGACTCAAGTGGTAAAGTGCTCACCTTGAGCTGAAGAGCTGAGGGACAGAGCCTACGCCCAGAGTTCAAGCCCCATGACTGACCAAAAAAAAAACAAAAACAAAAAACAAAAGAACAAAAAAAAGACAAAAACCCTAAACAAAACGAAAACCACGAAATCAAGTTCATATCTATGTGCCAAGACTTACTTATCTTTCTAATGCCATGTCTAGTAAATTTCTTATACCAGTTCCACTTAATCTCCTTGCTTTAACTGTGGCATCTGTCATAAGAGAAACAAAATATATCCTGTCTCCTCACAATACTATGTGTTCACTGTGAAAAAAGAAAGAAAACTTCAGATAATAATTTTAACTGTAAGTCCTACACTTAGAGAAAACTGTTTTAACAGCTTAATATATATCCTATAAACTTTCTACCATCTTCTTTATGCATGAATAATTTGTAACACAATAATGTAAAATCGTAATTTTTTTAAGGAGGATAATAGTGAATATTTGTCCGTGAAATGAAATTCCTTCCCACAACATACCATGGCTACAAGAAGCCCAATTGTGTACCACACATGGTGAAACAGTTAACCAGGGACTTCAGATGCTTCCAATTCATAGTTGTAAAACTGTATTGATCACCAGGTGCTGGTGGCTCACACCTGTAATCCTAGCTACTTAGGAGGCAAAGATCTGAGGACAGCAGTTCAAAGTCAGCTCAGGGAAGGAAATTCTGTGTGACTCTTATCTCCAATTAACTACACACACACACCAAAATGAAAAAGAAAAAGAAAAAAAAGAAAGCCAGCCAGAAGTGAAGCTGTGGCTCAAGTGATAGAGCACTACCCTTGAGCATAAAAGCTCAGAGACAGCCCCCTCTCCCCCCGCCCCCCCCCCGCCACCCCAGTTCCTGAATTCAAGCCCCAGGACTCGCACAAAAAACAAAGCAACAACAAAAAAACTCAAACCAACAAATTAAAAAACCCTGTGTTGATCAACACTCTAATAGCATATTCTTTGTATAGATCTATGATGAATCCTCTCAGATTGATTTCTGCAAGTAGAAAATTTCAAAACCCTTTTAAAGGTTTTTCTTCTGCATTGCCAAATAACCCTCTAGAAAAGTGATAGTCATTTAAATAACCCCAAGTGGCATAAAAATGACTAATCTGCCTGCAACATTGTCAACATTTCATTTTTATCTTCGATAATTTTTTGGAAGATATATTAATTTCCCATTGTTTTCACCATACAATGTGTGGCCTTCATCAGGGAAGTTAAATAGAGTTTTCATGGATTTACCATATACTTTTTTTTTTGCAGTAAAATGATATCCATTTCTTTCATCTGTTTTCTATTAAGTCGTCCATCTTTTTCTTGCTTGACTTCTTTTCTTTTTTTTTCTTTCCTTTCTTTGTTGTCATTATTATTTTTGTGCCCAGACTGGAGCATGAACTGAGAGCGTTATACTCTCACTTGGCTTTTTTGCTCAAGACTGGTGCTCTACCACTTGAGCCACATGTCCACTTCTGGCTTTGTGCGGTTAATTGGAGATTAAGAGTTTCTGGGATTTGTCTGCCCTCAATGGCTTCAAACCCTGATCTTCAGATCTCAGTCTGCTAGGTAGCTAGAATTAGAGGTGAGCCATGGGTGCCCAACAATTTCTAAATGCTTTTTATTAACTCTTCCTCATGCATTATAAAGATCTTGAAGCTAACTCTTCCAGAAACACCAAAGATATTTTTCCTTGTTTTCCTTTTGGTGCTGTTCACAATTTGATAAACACATAAGTTTTCACGGTAGATTTTTGTGGAATCAAAATGATTTTATATTTTTCTTTATGGGTTTTTGTGCTTTCATGCACCCAGAAAAGCCCTCTAGGATTATTTTACAACTACTAAAGTATCTTTAGAATTATAGTTTTTTTTCTTCACATGTGAATCTTTACTTCGGATGTGCTCTGAAGCAGACATCACCTTTCACTAAATGACTGACTGTCTTTCCACTGACTGGAAGTGCTTGGATCTGGGCTATTTTGAATCTACCTCTGTTGTATTTGTGGGGAGCTCTGGGTCCTGCAGTGTGTTAGCCTCTACCACGGGAGAACCCATTCCTTGTTTACACAGAATGCGAATTCATCCTCCGTCATTAGATCTTCTAGGAAGCAAAGGATCAAAATAATGATTGACTGTGGATATCACTTCAGACATGTTTTTTTTTTTTTTAATCAAAGAGTGTCATTTCAAAAGGGAGCTCTTTAAAGCAATGGAGTTTAATGTCTGTGTTTTTCACTATTAGCCATTAGCAGCTGGGGTCTGGGAAGAGTCTTGTTAAACACTTGTCTCCCCTTCCATTAACCCTCACTCTACAGGATGATCTCTGGGAAGGAAGGCTGGTGTGGTCTGGACAGCAGCTCTGGGTGCTGGGCATACAGAAGCAGAGGGAGGGGCGCTGCCACACGAGAGAAAGAATCCACTTAGACCATTGCAGAGTGTAAATAGGCCTTTGACCCTGCTCTGAAGACCTTGCTATCACTCACAGCTCTGAAGCTGTTTCTGGTCAGCTCAGTTAGCCTGAATGTCGCTCTAATGAGGCTGAGGTCATAGGTTCAATACCAGTGTGGTCTAATTACCAACAAGTCAACTGTGTCAGGGCCTCCGCTTGTACTTCTAAACCAAGGGAGCCATTTTGCATATGGTGAGCTCTAATCACACAAGGGATGATGGGGGGCAAGGATGGGGGAGATAAATGAGAACAAATCTCTACCAAACTGGAAGACGTGCTCAATGCCCAGCCGCTGGCAGGTCACTGGCAAGGTTGGACATGAGCAACAAGAGCCCAGCTCTACGTTGGCACTCAGGGCTGGCCATAATTGGCCTGTGGAGAGGCTGCCGAAATCCCCTCCCAGAGGCTTTATTATTCTAATCTGGAGGAGGGAGATCCAGGGACCCCCACTTTCACAGGAATGTGTTCAGTTACCATTGATGTGGAGCAAAGCCCGAGTCCAAATTTTAATGGAGGTACTATGCTTCTTTCTACTTGTGTTATACAGCATAAAGGTGTAAAGCAGAAGAAACTACGGCCATCTTTATGCAATTAGAAATCCTTGTCTTTAGACTTATGACACTTTTCACCAACTGTTCTGTTATTGTACAAATAACATTTCACAAGAGAAACAAACATTTGTAGATGAAATTTTAAAAAAAATCACCTACCATCTCTCACAAATTTAATTAAATTTATTAATTAATCAAATTCCGTTCCCTTCCCCCCACCCCACCCCGGCACACTTTCAGGGTATTGTATTTTGGAGGCTTCTTCCAAAGTGGACAGGTCTTCAAAATCCTTGACCCCCCTGGATCTGATAGGAGGACCGTGATGAACCCCATGCATACCGGGGACTGGAGACACCTCCGTCCTCTCGAACCCACGCATATTTTGTGCACCCTGGAGCCTTCTCATCACAAGCGTTTGCCATGTTCCCTTCTGGAAGATGCCACAGAGGAAAGACAATTCTGCCTGGCAAGGTGCATGCTGAAGAATCGGTGCACCCCTTCCAGAAGAATTCGCTGTCATTTCTCACGGAAACACTTTGTGGAAAGCCAGTCATATATCGTAGCCCCTAAGTATGAAACCATGGGTCCCTCCAACCACACGAAACAGCTGTGCCCTCCCGGAAAGGTCAGCTGCTGTGGTCGTGTTTCTTTCTTACTTTTAAAGGAATGTCAGACCATGTTTTATGCAGCCCTGATGACGGGGTCCTGTTTATTGTATCACCAAGCAGCCTTTACTTCAGGACAAGGAAACCGCCATTATTTGGAGAGTATATATCTTTCTGACTCACAGGAAAGATGAAAATTAAGAACGGCCCTTTTTCTTTTTTTCAGAGTGGATCTAAGTATTCTTTGACTGTCTCCTACAATATTTCAAACATCTTCGTCAGACACATAAAACCTGATGCTTGACTCCCCAGGCACAGCCGAGGCTGGGCTCTCCGGGGTGAGGACATTTGTGGAAAGTCCGGTGCCAACGCTGCACTTGGCAGATGGCAGATGTTTTGATCAACGGCTCTAAACCAGTTTGCCTGCTGTCCCCAAGGACACTGGGGCATGCGTAAAGAAATTGTAATGACTGCTAATGCTTAGCAGGTGCCAGGCCCTGTGCCCTACCTCAGGCCAGGCCCTACTTCAGTTTGTCTGCACACCTATTTGGCAGTCACAACTTGCGTCTCGATGCTAGGGATAAGGAAACTAAGATATAAAGAAATCAAGTAACTGGATGTGGTGGCTCACATCTGTAACCTCAGCTACTTGGGAGGCAGAGAGTGGGAGGATTATATATATATATATATATATATAAAATCAAGGCCAGGATAGGGATGTGGAATTGGGGGGGTGCAGTTAGAGACCCCATGTCCAACAATATGACAGAGATGAGAAACACAGGCTACCATGCTCAGCTTGAGCATAGGAGGATTGTGGTCCAGGATGGACAGAAACTTAAGACCCTTTCCAAATTAATAATAAATAATAATAACAACAACAACAGCAGCAAAAAGAACATGGCTTGAGTGAAAGAGCACTTGCCCAGCAAGTGCAAGACCCTGAGTGCAATCCTCAGTACCATCAAACAACACCCATCAAGCTACTTGCTCCAAGATCACAATCCTGGACAGTGAGGGCACGAGGATTCAAACCCAGGAGATGCCACTCAACGCCATGCACGTCATCAGCAGGCATGGATCACGCTATGGTCCCCAGGTACCATGGATGTACAACAGTGGCCTTCCACGGTGATCTTCACCATCTTATGGGTAACCATTGCTATCTAAATTCATCCCCATGGGCAAGTGCCTGTTTGAAACCAGACCTGTGTGACCTCAGACCCCACATTTGCACACCAAAGTCTTGGCCTGGAGAATTTTCTAGAAGTAAAGGGAATGTGAAAGGATCAGGTGGGGGAGACGGGCAATGAAATCGCTGGAGAGTTCTGTTTTAAATCCTTGTCAGAGCCTGTTTGGATGTGTTTTTCTATGCTAGGCTAGGTGAAAATGCAGGAATGTTATGATGGTTCAGAGAACAGTGTAGAGGTGGAGCAAGCTCGGGAGGAACACAAGACCTGAGAGCGTGAGTTAATCCAGCAGCAGCACACGGAGAGCCTTGGGGCAGTCTGGCCTGGTGGGGGTCTCCTGCCAGGTAGAACTTGGTGTCAAGATGGGAAAGCACGTGGTTCAGAGGGAGCAGGTGATGCCACTGTAAACTTGCTTCTGCTGAGAGAAGAGGAAGCCACAGGGAGACCAACCACCCACAAATCAACAAATCAACTTTTTCTCCTCCTTTTAGGTTTTTGGCCTTTACTTCCCTGTTCTTTCTCTTCTCCCTCCTCCTCAGACACGTGGGGAGGAGGGGTGTTAGGAGAGAGCCCAGGGGTACGGGAAGTGCTGGGTAAGTGGGTGGGCTTTGGGTCCTGGCTCTGACCCTCACAGGGTTTTGTAAACTTAGCCGCTTAACCTATATCTTTCCACTTCCGTTTCTTCATGTTTCCTGCCCTGAGCAGATTCACATTAAATGGCAAGTCCAAGGGTCATATTTCATCGGTGACATGAAGGGGTTAGGCCAAATGGACGCCATGGGCCTTTCTAGTTTGAAGTGCCGTGACTTCCTCTGAGATAAAAACCTGTTCCTTTTCTCTTTCATCCTCTTTTATTTCCACACTTTCTCCTTTTGTGACTTCCAACCTACCTGTAAGTTTCCATGACTTG
Source organism: Dipodomys ordii (assembly GCF_000151885.1). Classification (NCBI taxonomy): domain Eukaryota; kingdom Metazoa; phylum Chordata; class Mammalia; order Rodentia; family Heteromyidae; genus Dipodomys; species Dipodomys ordii. The sequence continues at coordinate 798,932 of NW_012267405.1, forward strand.
GAAAGCCAGGAAGTACAGATGAGGAGGACAGAATATTAAGGGTGTGGACCCTTTCTCTCTCTCTCTCTCTCTCTAACACACACACACACTCACACACACAACCCTATTCCTGTGGTACTTTTCTTTGACGTTTTAGGGGAGCTACTGAAAAAAAGAAGGCTTCTATTCATTATTTTTCTTAGTGTGGTGATCACAAGGCCCCCAGTGGAATCTGGGACACACTGGCTCCCACTGGTTTGCAAACTGGGCATAAAGGAACCTCTCTACAGAGTGGGTCCACCACGCATATGAACACCATGAAAGTGACAGCCTCAGAGCCTCAGCAACAAAGCCAAAAGGGACATGTGTTAGAGGCACAAAAGACAGGAGAGAATCCCGTGGCCTGTAAGGACAGTCAGTGGTGACAAGTCTGTGTGTAGCATGAATCTGTCCTGTCCTTGGAGATGTCTCCCAGGGCTGGAGGAGCCCAGGGCCCGAGGGACCTGAGGCCAGCACTGCCTACAGGACTTGCCATGCTCCTGGGAAAGCCTGTGACCTGTGCCATCCGGGGGACTGAGCACTGAGAAATGCCAGTATGCTGAGGTCCTTGGCTTCAGTTACTTCAGTGTAAGTTGAGACCCGTGGCTAGTGGATGTCACGTGGGCAAAGGAGGAAGCAGGCATTAGAAGCTCCAATGAGAGAACAGAAGGCTCCTACACAGGATGGGGTAAGTTACATCACATGGAAATTGGGTGACATCATAGAAAATGTGGAGGAGGATCTGGGTAATTGAATCATGGGAATTTCTTTTAAGAGGGAAAAATATTCCAGAAAGAGAAGAGAGGGATCTCCCTCTGGGCCTGTTTTGGGCACCTCTGCTACACAGTTGGGCCCTCCATGACTGATGGATGGACGGATGGTTGTTAGTTGTTCAGCTTAGGCTCATTTGATTAATGATAAAGGAGACTCACTAAAATTGCTTCAAGCAAATGATGTTGGAGGACGGCTGACTTTATGCAAAGACAAGAATACCATGGATCTCCACGATTAGGAAACTACGGAGCAATGTCATACAGAGAACAGGTGCTTCTGGAATAAACGTTCACAACTAAAAGCGGTAATAATATCTGACACCTGTAATTATGGTATAAGCACTTTTTCTGGGTTAAAGCTCTGAAATGAATCAAAGATAACTAAGAAAGGATTCTGATTATTTATCAGTGACGAGAAGAATAAGGCAGTCTTGTGCCTGGGTTAAGTATTAATTGATCATGAGTAGAAATGAAGGCACTGTATTCAGTCTCAGTCCCAGTGTTATCTCAGTTCAATTGATCTTCATGTTAGCAAAGGTAAAGCAAACACATGAAGAGAAAGGTCAATTAGCCTTCTTCTCTATGAATTGTGTCTCTAGGCCTACACAAAGGATGCTACTAGGGTTTTGCAGGAATGATGAAAGTTGAAACAGTGTAGGTATTTTCTGGACAATGGGAGAAAGAAGAAAACTCCACACAATGGAGAAAATAAACATTCCTCAATTTCCAAGAAAGCCATAGAAAAAAAGTATCTAGAGTTCAAGACCCAGGACCAGCAAAACAAAACAAACAAAAATACTAGTAGGTTTACTTATAATATCTAGAACACTTTTGAAGTGGATTTTTGTTTGTTTGGTGGTCTTGGGGATTGAACACAGTCCCTGAGCTTTTATGCTCAAGGCTAGTGCTCTACCACTTGAGCCACAGCTCCATTTCAGCTTTTCAGTGGTTCGTTGAAGAGAAGAGTCTTACAGACTTTCCTGGCCTGGCTGGCTTCAAACTGTGATCCTCAGATCTCAGCTTCCTGAGTAGCTAAAAATCATGGGTGTGAATCACCATTACCCAGCTCCAAGTGAGTTTTCAAGGGAATGCATGTTAGACATATTTTGAATGGCAAACAATGGTCACTTGAGAGTCAGAACGGGTTCACTAGGAATAAATATGCACTGCAAGGCATTTTTGGACCAGATTTAGAAATTGGAATAAAAACTGATATCGTTAGATGGCTTCGTAAGCACTTGGCTACCCTCAAAGCCTTGTGATTAATAGATGGCTGTCAACCTGAGGGGAGGTTTCTACATTGTTCCATAGAACTATCTGTCCTTGGCCTAAGCTGCTCAACATTCATGGTGACTGAGAGAGGACAATGATGACAGGTTCATTAAGTCAGCACACGAACAGATAAGGAACAGATAGGAGATGTCAGGCCCTGACTCTTCTACACTATCTATGGCAATGGGCCAACTTCCAGCCATTAGCAGCCTGAGCATCTTCCTCCTTCCACGCAGACTAGTGACCTCAGCAGCCTGAAAAGCCTCCTTCAGGGAGGCCAGCAAAGTCTCAGCCAAGTGATGAACACCCAGCTCCCTCAGTTTCCATCATCAGATCCCCAGAAACGATTGGCTTCCAGTCTTTTCTTGACCTGTTTTGTGTCGAGGTCGATGTAACATGCGCCTCTTGTCTATCTCTTGCCTTACCCTGGGCTCTCATTAGAACTGGCCCCCACCCTCACCCCAACCCCCACTCCTCAGACCCTCATCTTGGCACCCTGCTCCCCCGGAAGTCACTATAGAGCATCCATTTATAGCTTCTAGTATTTCTCCTTACTTCCTTGTGCAGAATCTATAAGGTAATTCTTGGGATTTGTCTTCTGATGGATTTTGTTTGTTTGTTTGATGGTCCTGGGACTTGAACTCAGGGCCTAGGCTCTGTCACTGAGCAGGTTCTGGGTGATGATATCCACTGATGTCACCGAAAAGGCCCAGTTCTATGGGGGATATGACCAACATCTCTGGGTTTGGAAACCAGTAAAATCCACACGAAGAGCAGTAACTTGGCTTCAAAAGATTATGAACTGTAAATCCAGTGAGGGCTTGTACTCTGCTGTCAGAGACAGGGAGTCCATCCACAGAGAAGTAATTGTCTTGCCCCCCCCCAAAAAAAAACCTGCTAATTAGACCATGTGGCCACAGGGAGTAACAGAAACAAGAGAAACCCTCCACTTCCTTGGAGAAAAGTGGGTGGGAGAGTTATGAGACTTGAAACTAATTAAATAAACAAAAGCTGACAAGTGGATTTTGAACTTTGAAAAAGACATAGCAGTTATCCACAAATTCCCAGCCTGGCACAGGAAAAAGGATTCGAGTCATTTCTTTGAGATGAGCAAGCTTCAGTAGATGAAAGCTACAGGAAGTCAGGTTAACAATTAGAGGGCTGGGAAGGTGGCTCAGTGGTTGAGCGCTTGCCTTGCACGCATGAGGTCCTGGGTTCGATTCCTCAGCCCCACATAAGCAGAAAAAAACAAAAGCCGGAAGTGGCGCTGTGGCTCAAGTGGTAGAGTGCTAGCCTTGAGCTGAAGAGCTGAGGGACAGTGCCCAGGCCCAGAGTTCAGGCCCACAACCAGACCCAAAAAAATTAGAGCTGCCCCAAGACCTGTCTAAGACCTTCCTTAAGGCATCCCAAATCTCTGGGATTGAAAGTGCTTAGAAAGCCAGATATCTGTTACAGTGAGGCATGATGTGCTGTTTAGGTAATTAGAAAATCTTTGTGGCCTTTTAACCCATAGATATATGCTATTATAATTATTCATCTGATTTGTTCCTAAAACTATTTTTTTCTAATTCTCTTCATCTACCATTCCAAGAGTATCTATCTATCCAGCCATCCTAGATGTTATCTCTACGTATTCTAGATGGATGGATAGAGATTCCATATATATATATATATATATATATGAGAAGATACATGACATCTCTTTCTAATTTGCAAGGCTGGTCAGAGAAAAATTAGGGAAGAGCAAAACAAACAAATCCTTCTTTGAAGCTGCAGCTGGCCTGTATCTGCTGGAGTATCTGAGGTCCCCCCACATTCTTTGCCCCTCCCTAGCTCCCTTGGGTTTTGTGAAGGATGATTTCGATCCTGTCTTCTTATCAGAGTCTAGATGACAGATCAGTCTCTGTCCCAGGCCTTCCTCTTTACTGATGGGGACCACTCCAGGACACAGGATGCAGTGGCCAAGTTTGGTGGAGGGAGCCTCATGTACTCAGCCACTGAAACCCACTCTCATGATCTGATGGTTCCAGTATATCCCAGGAGGAGAGGGCCACACACACACACACACACACACACACACACACACACCATGAAGGCCATGAGTTAGGTATGTCTATTTTCACATGTCATCCCATGGCCCTTCTGCTGGGCTTTTCCTCCATCCCTAGGCCTGGCTCTCTGGTACAGAAGCTACAAGGTTTAGTCCTGCCTTTCTCCTACCTCTCAGGATGAGCAGACTGTCAACAAGTGAGCATCTCTGTTCAAAACCACATATCTTACGCCTGTAAATGGACGATCTTATTCAGAGAGTTGCTTCCAGATTTGGGAGATGTGATCATTTTAATTATCATAATCCTCCCTACTTAATAAAAACTGCAGATAAGGAAAGGGGTCAGGATAAAGAATCGGCTATTCAGCCCAGAGACTAACACTAGTGTCTAGAGAGAAGCTGAGCCATGTCTGGGAGGCACCAGCACGTGACCACAGGAGGAGGAAGGCTTTCCAGTCTAGGCAGGGCTAGGACTTCTAGTGTATTGAATTATCACCACACAGGTCCTGTGGTCCAGGCCACAGGATCTATAACCCAAGGCAGACTCAGTAAAGAAGTCTGGAGACCTTTACGTTGGAAAGCCAAATAATGAAATTCTCATGGACCAGAGAATTTTCTCACCCAGAAATCATGAGTACTCCACAGCCATGTCTCCTACCCTTGTTTTTCTGTATTCTCAGACAATAGTGGAAGTACAGCACATCTGAAAAGGAAGAGGCAGTAGGAGAGAAATGCTAGTGGAAGAATCAGACTACTCTGCCAGGATACTGGGTAAGGCTCCCAAGTATATATAAAAATAAGTAAAATCAGACGCCGGTGGCTCACACCTGTAATCCTAGCTACTTAGGAGGCTGAGATCTGAGGATCACTGTTCAAAGCCAGCCCGGGCAAGGAAAGTCCGTGAGACTCTTATTTCCAATAAACCACCAGAAAATCAGAAGTGGCGCTGTGGCTTAAGTGGTAGACTACTGGCCTTGAGCTGAAGAGCTCAGGGACAGCGCCCAGGCCCAGAGTTCAAGCCCCACAATGGACAAAAAAAAAGAATAAAATCAATAGACAAAGGCCATTCGTGTTTCACAGCTCCAAGGGTCCCCAGGGCCCAGAACAATGACTGCAGAGCATAATCAAGACATCAAGACACATTGCAGAAAGGTAAATCACCTTTGGTATTCTTAGCTATTAAATAAAAGTACCAGATGCATTTTAGAGACTCCTAAGATATTTCCAATGTTTCCTCTCTTTTTAAAAGTTTTGTTTTTGTTTTTGTTTTTGTCTTTTGCTGGTTAAAATGGAGTGGAGAAGCCATGGCACAGAACTTCTCATTGTCTTGTGATGTCTGGTGAGTTAAGCAGAAAGCTCCAGAATTCCCCAAGTTCTGGCATGTATGCTGCTTCCTCTTGAGGAAGGCAGGGCAGGTCAAGTAGGAAGCTGGTGGTCACAGAGTGTACAATTACAATAGACAAGCAGGTGATACACAGGGAAAAGAGCCACGAGAGCAGGGACACTGAGCCGCTCTTGCAAACCTTGCTAAGGAGTCCTGTCCCTGGTCTGCTCTGCTCTGCTCTGCTCAAAAGCCACCTCTTCCCAGAGGCACATTTAGACACGTCTGTCCGAAGCAGGCTTTGGGGCTGGGCAAGGGGACAGTGTGACTCAGTTGAGCACTTGGTTGGCATGTGCAAGGCCCTGGTTTGATCCCTAGCACCAAAACCCACCAACAGCAGCGCACAAGGGAGCCTTCCAGCCCTGCACCGCTCCCTCCTCTCCCATTACGCTAATTTTAATAATAGCCCTTCTACCAAGCTAAATGACTAGACCAC
>NW_012267405.1:807361-830068 GCF_000151885.1 Dipodomys ordii
GGAGGACCAAGAAGAAGTTTGCAAGACCCTATCTCAAAAAAAACAAAAAGCTAAGTGATATGTGTGTTGTCAACCCAGCTTTGCAGGAAGTATAAATAGAGGATCAAGGCTTAGCTGCCTGGGAGGAAACCAAGGCCATACTCAAAAAATAATACCAGCAGAAAGCGTTGGGGTGTGGCTGAGTGGTAGAATGTACGTCTAACACAAGTACAAGTATCTGAGTTCAAACTCCAGGACCACTACCACCAAAAAAAAAAAAAAAGAGGACATCAGAAGCAACCATCATCAAATGACTCCCGAACGATGAGCCTTATGTTCCCCCAAACTTCATGCCTGGAAAATGTTTCTGATTTGTAGAACAAAGCCTTGCCATCCTTCGTGTGTGTGTGTGTGTGTGTGTGTGTGTGTGTGTGTGTGTGTGTGTGAGAGAGAGAGAGAGAGAGAGACAGATAGACAGACAGAGACAGAGAGAGAGACAGGGACAGAGAGACAGAGAGAGATAGACAGAAGGAGAGACAGAGAGAGGTGAGGGGGAGCTCTTTGGCTCAAGGCGAGCACCCTACCACTTGAGCCACAGCACCACTTCTAGTTTTCTGGTGGTTCATTGGAGATAAAAGTCTCATGGACTTTCCTGCCTGGGCTGGCTTTGAACCAGGATCCTCAGATCTCAGCCTCCTGAGTAGCTAGGATTACAGGCATGAGCCACCAGCACCTGGCTCTCTTCTTATTTCTGTCTCTCTCTCTTCCTCTCTCTCTTTCAACTCTTTCTTTATTCCTAATTTAATTGGTCCTTTGCTCCCTACCCAGTCTTCAACTCCTGTCCCTGGTCTGAAGTCTACTCCAAGATTTCACCTCCCTTTGAGACCTCTGGCACTGATGTCAGAAGAGGTCATCTCTGCATCTGACCCAGAGTACCTCAAACAGAAATCTTTCATGTTGTGGAAATCAGTGTGTCATCTTTACAGCTCCAAAGTTCTTTTCCTATTGCTTGGATCCTAGGTTTTCAAGAAGGGTGTGGATGAGGAGAAAAAAATAATAAAAGAAACATCACTTGCCACACTGTAACCTTTCATCTATTAAAAGGACTTTGACATGTTTGGAGGAGGGGGAGAGAAGAGAAGGAAGTGTGAGCCAATGCACGCATGATATTCAAACGTACTCTATGGAACATCTGAACTACAAAACTTGAGGGTAGGGATGGGAGGGGGAAATGGGGGAGAATGATGGAAGGGGTGACACTGACCAGGATACATCATACTCATAATCTGACTTGTGGAATTGAACCGCCTTTGTACAACTGCTCTGGGGGGGGGGGGATGGATGTACTTTGGAGTCGATTAAAATAAGAACATACCTTCATCCAGGGAAATTGCACCTAGCTCAGCTGTGGCCTCGGTGTTCTGCAGCAGCTGTTTATCACCGCTCGCCCCTTATGCTCCAGTCATTTGAGAGAATCCATTATCCAGACAGCCGCCATTGCTCCCAAAGAGAAGTCTCTCTTCTGATGACATCACTTCCTCTCAGATCCCTCTGACATTCCAGGTGCTGCGGTTTGGTGTGGTTAGTTCTCTGGAGTGGCCTGTGCTGGGAGCTTAATCTAGTACTGAGATGGTGGAATCTTCTAAGGAGACAATCACCCGGGGAGAAGGGCAGTGTGTGTCTGTGTTCTGCCCATGGAGGGAATCTGGGATCAAACCACTGTGAATGCTCAGTAGCTGAAGCCACAGGGCCTGGCCTCCCCAGCTGAAGACTCCAGCCGGCCAACGGCTGCAGGTGGAACAGCTACTTGGCTCCTGCAAGCAGGGAGAGATAGAGGCCAAGATGCTGCGTGGCCCGGATGTGACTTTTCCCTGGCAGTGCCCATCACCTGGAGAGCAGACGATTCAAGGGTACAGAATGAAGATGAGTAGTACTGGGATGCCAAGGAGATGGGCTCGTGAGGACGTGTGTTTCCAAGGAGAGGAAGGATGCTAGAGTACTCCTCACTTCACCTTGGCGTCTGCGTCCTGAACTACTGGAACTGATTCACTGTTTTTGATGGAGCCAGACTGACTATTACAAGAACCTCTCCCCCACTGGTGGCCCTTCCCTTTTCCTCAGTCCCTTTTCTCCACCACCCACTCTCCCCTCACCTTCCTAGCACAAGACTGTGGTTCACTGTCCAAAAATGAAGGGCTACTTTGTATGAGTCACATAGGCACATTGCAAAGGCAGCAAGCATCTGAGAGCACAATAGATGATAGACAGATAGATCCATAGATGATAGATAAAATGATAGAGATAGATTTACATACATACATAGATATAGATGATAGATAGATAGGAGAGGGAGAAAGAGAAAGAGAGGCCATGTCCAGGTACTACTCCATCCAGTAGGAATCAGAGCCTTGGGAAATTTTGCACAACAGACCTTCTTAGAACCCCTCCTGTCCACAGCAGACTGGAAGAGAAACTGTTACATGATTCTGCAGAACCACCTTTCTTTTAAGAGCTTCTAGTTTCCTTGAAATCCAAATCAATCCTTTGCAAGCAAAGAGTCTCTCCATTTGCAACTCCAAAATTCCATTGAGCTGCTCTTCCCCCACCAAGAAATAGATATTCTAAAGTTCCATCAAATTCCATCTTTCAAAAAAACTTTTTCCTCAGTCTCTAAAATCCCAGGCTTAATTCTTCATCAGGGCTCAAGTTCATAGCATTTATGTTTGTGCCTTGCCAACAAAGACAGCAGCAATTCACACAAGGAAATATTCCTAACCAGCAACCAAAGACAGGCAGCCGCCCTCCTGTCAGGAGCCCCACGAACTGCAGCCTGAACCTGAACTGTGGTACATGTGGTATATGTCATGCATACATACATGATATATAATGCACAGAACAGAATACGATGTACACACATTAAGCATGACCTATACTGGAGCACATTACCTATCACGTTCCCAACTTACAACCCAAAGTGAATAGCAACCAGTGCCTATGAACCACTTCCTTGCCTGTCTTCTTCTCCCCAAGAGACCCTTCCCCCCCATCCCATAACAATGAGATGGGGTCTCTAGCTGACAAGACTTTAACAGCTATAGTAGAGAGAAGAAAGCAATAGAGAGAGTAAATGTCACCAACATACAATGTATGCTTGTGTGGAAATACAATTTCATTCAACACCTTTGAGTAATTACTATGGGCTAATAAAAATAGATATAAGAACGAGTAAGCCTATGGTATGTGAATTAAAACACCATTAAATCTATAGGTGTACTAATAGTAGAGATGTCTAGTAATTAGCTACATTTCACAAGGCAAAATGGTTCCTGGGAAAGTTTCATGTAACTTTGAACAGGACTCTGAGTATACCTACAATATACATTCTGAAAAAAATAGGTTTTTCTGTCTATACATTTCCGCACCATAAAACAGCAGGCAGGTCTGGCTAGCGGCATTCTACAGCAGGGGAAATTGGGGAGAGAAAACATAGGGAACAAGAACCAAGTCATTTTCCCTGAGGCCCATAACATTCTCTACCAAAGAATACTGCTGGTGACCACATATTTACCTCAGATAAATGACTGAGTGAGCATGAAAGCAAGAGAGAGACAGACAGACAGACAGAGACAGACAAAGGGGGAGGAGAGAAGGAGGGAAAGGAAGGAGAGATGGAGAAGGGAAATGGGGGAGAAGAGAAGGAGAGGGAAAAGAGGGGGGAGGAGTGGAGCAGGGAGTAAGGAGGAGGGAGAAAATTTACCCAAACCTGTGTCTGTCAACCAACTTCCTAGCTGGACATGACACCTCCCAAAGCCTGCCTTCTCCTCCTGGCTGCCCCCTGCTGGCCCCGGGGATTCTCTCCACCACCGTGGCCCTCCATTGTGTCCTCACTGTGTTCCATGTCCACGGAACTCCAGAAGGAAGGGTTCCTTTCCAGTGTTCCTCGTAATGCATCCCAGGCGCTGCCTTCCAGGCTCCTACTTACGTGGCTGCGCAAGTTACTTCCAGGCCCAGCTCTAACCAGCCAGTGCGGTGACATTAATATGACTGAAGGCAGGAAAAGGGATGAAATAAAACATATCCTATTGAAGGAAATGAGAGCTCCTCGGAAAGGAAAACACGCATAGGAAGGACGTGGGCATATCAGGATACAAATAGGCCCCCGGGGAGCTGTGGATTCCACAGGCCTGATGTTATTGTAGTCCTTGATAGTAGAGTAATAAGCACCTGCAGATATGAATTACACCCTTGTTCTGACCGCCAACACTGGAGCCCTGAAATCGCAGGAAGTGCTTATGGCAGGTTTCAAGTCCTCCTGCCCGCTGTGTAAATATCCAATAAATCCATGCTGATAAAGGACACTGGCTAAAGGGTTTAAAATGCTGAACAAGCCATTGCTCCCTCCTCAAAGGGGCTGCTGCCCTTCATTGGGGGGGGGGGCTTGGTCTGTGGCTCACACCTCCAACCCTGGGAAGATGGGGATGGCTAGAAACACCTTCAGTGCCTGATCTGGGAGAAGCAGGAAGCTGGGCCCTGAGTTCATATTTCCCCCATCAGCTTTTTGTTAAATTTATTGAACCGTAATATCCATGTACCTGTATGGCACACATTATGATCCTTTAATCCATGTACACACTGTGACAATGACATCAGGAAAACAAGTGCTCCCTTCTCTTGGAAGACCCTGGCGTCTCCTAGAAATGGGTTAAGACCTTCGCCCCAGCCTCCACCACGCCCTTCCTTGTCACAGTTTATAAAATGGAAGGAAAGAGGTTTCTCTCTTCTTTGGGGAGAGACACAGAGTCCGGGGCCACCTGACTTTTATGTGGTTGTAATAAAAGCCTTTTTCTATACTCAGAGCAGTCTGTTTAATAATTGTTTTGTAAGAGGAAAATCAGAGGAATTAATGGAAATCCTCATGACTTTCTTATTAAGGCAAGAAACAAGGAATCTCTACTCAAATGGAATGGGTGGTTAGAATATTGATCTGTAATACATTAAAAATGAGGGAGGAAAAAAATAAAAACTAGAGTAGCCAGGTGCTGGTGACTCAATCCTAGCGACTCAGGAGGCTGAGATCTGAGGATCGCAGGTTGGAAGCCAGCCCAGTCAGGAAAGTCCATGAGACATTTATCTCCAACAAATTACTAGGAAAAAGCCAGAAGTGGTGCTGTGGCTCAAGTGGTAGAGTGCTAGCCTTAAACAAAAGGAGCTTAGGAACAGTGTCCAGAACCAGAGTTAGTGGCCCAGGACTGGCAATAAATAAATCAATAAACTAGAACAAAATGTGCTAAAATCCTAATTATAGTTATCTCCAGGTGGCAAATTTTGAGGCTTCCTCCCCCCCATCCCCCCACTCCGCACTTCCCAAATACTCTGTAGCTGCAGGGTGAGGATTATTTTTATGTGTCAACTTGACTGGGCCTTGGGATGCCCAGATATTCCATTAACCATTGTTCTGGATGCATCTGTGAGGGTGTTCTTGGATAAGAATAAGTAGACGGAATGAAACAGCTTGTCCTTCCTCGTCTAGGTGGGCCTCATCCAATGAGCTGATGGCCTCTATAGAAAAAGAAAAAGGCCTAGGTATGGGCTGTCTCTCCTGACATCTTCAAACTGAGACTTGAGGCTCACACTGGCATCTTGTAGGTCTCAGATGCCAAGTGTACATGGTGGACTCCTCAGCCTGTGTAACTATAAACCACTTGCTTGCTAGAAATCTCTTCACATGTGCATGGTACACATGCGTGCACGTACACACACACACACACACACACACACACACACACAGACCTCTTGTTGGTTCTGTTTCTCTGGGGAACTTTGACAATTCATCTTGCATTTATGTATTTACCATTATCTCTCCTCTTGTTTCTATAACTAGAAAGTAATTTTTTAATTTTCTATGCAAATTTAAGAAGAATCAGGTAAAGAAAACCTGACAAAATTAATCCCATTGAGAGCATTAATATTTCATTCCTGGTTTAATTTTGATATTCTTACCACATAAATTCTCCTAAGGCAGCTCAAGAGTATAAACATCAATATTATTCTCTAAAGTCACTTAAAGCCTTTTCTAGCTCTGAAAGCATATTTTATGTATTTAACACTATTGCATTGGAAATGAAAACCATTTTCATATCTTGCAGTTGAGTCTCACACACACACACACACACACACACACACACACACATTCCACTCCTCCCCCTACACACACACTTTTCTTTACAGTTTTGGGGGTGTTTTATTGTTGCTGTTTTTGTTGGTTGTGGGGTTTGAACTCAGGGCCTGGCCACTGTCCCTGAGCTCTTTTGCTTAAGGCTAGTGCTCTACCATTTTGAGCCACAGCGCCACTTCCAGTTTCCTGGTGGTTAATTGGAGATTAAGAGTTTCACAGACTTTCCTGCCTGGCCTGGCTTCCAACTGTGATCCTCAGATCTCAGCCTCCTAAGTAGCTAGGAATACAGGCGTGCGCCACCGGCACTGGCCTGCTTTTCAGTTTTATTCAGGTAGCCTCCCTTGCATTTTGGGGGCTCGGCCTCAGGACTATGATTCTCCTTCCTCCACTTCCTGCGTAGCTGGGATTATAGAGGAGACACAAATTTAATTCTGTGTCAGATTTAATTCATGCTCCTTTGGTAATTATTTTCTATTTATATTTTTATTACTCTTCAGTACTTATACAAAAGCGTTTCCATGCAATTTGACATAAAGGATAGATTGCAACAAAAACTTGGGGGACGCTGCATGAACCGGATTAGGACTGTAACAACCACCTTCCAAGCACTGTATCAAGAGACCACAAACGGTCTTCCCAGCCCTCCCGAGTTAAAAGGTTCTCACCCACTTATCCCGGAGGGAATGACACGCGGTGGGCAGTGGGGCCGGCGGGTAGCAGAGGCCAGGCCTGCCTCCCCCTCCAAGCCTTAAGCTCTTCCTCCTGTACCGTGGGATGCCATCTCCACGCTTGAGGAGTGGCCGCGACGCTGAGACAGATTCCCAGGAAACGACATGAGAGTTTATGAGGAAGCTTTCAACCTGAGTGGTATTTTCATCAACTTTCATCAATTATAGCAAGTCTCGTCTGACCTGTTCCAATTCGAAAACTGAAGTTCAAAGTTGGGAAATAATTCACCCACATGGTTAAGTGGCAGCTCCAGAAAGAAAGTCCTGGAGTAATGGCTTATGTTCCTAATGAGGCAGAAACCTCGACCCAGCCACAGCCCATGCAGCCATGTTCTGATGAGGCCCAGGCCGGGCCCGGCCTCTCTCTCCCCAGATGTTCAGCAACAAGAGAATGTAATGATTCAGGGCGGAAAAGCTTTCGTTTGATTGTTGACTTTTATTAAGCCTTTATGAAATCAGGAATTCTCTTCAGGGTCCTCAACATCATTGATTTCTTCGACAGAGAATGCCAAGAACTGAATGTTCTGTAATAATTATCAGCCAGAATGGGGCTGAGTCGGGGCAGATGGAATGAGGAGGGTGTGGGAAGCAGCAGAGAAAAAAACAGGCAGGGAGAAGAAAAAAAAAAGCCAAGAAAAAAGTCAAGTTTATTGTTACTTTAACTCCCCATCATTTTATTTGTGTCAGTCCGAGGGCTTGAACTCAGGGCCTGGGAGCTGTCCCTGAGCTTTTTTGGCTTGAGGCTGGCACTCTACCACTTGAACCATGGCTTCACTTTCTGGTTTTCACAGAGGTTACTTTGAGATAAGAGTCTCACAGACTTTCCTGCTGGGAGTTTCAAGTCCCCATCCTCAGGTCTCAGCCTCCTGAGTAGCTGGCATTACAGGCGTGAGCCACCCGTGCCTGGCTATTATTTTATGAGCATCTTTAAAGGATCAAGATGTAGCCTAGATGCTTTACGTGAGTTATAGAAGTCTCACAACCAAACTTGAATGTGGACCTGGTCCTTGTCTCTGGTCACAAATGTGACAGTCACTCACCCAGGATCACTCAGATAAGGGCTAGATCTAGGTTCCAAAACCAAGTCAGTCTAACCCTAGATCCTGAGGTCTAAACCTCTCTGTGTCCCCGAATCCACGTTCTGCAGTCAGACAGCCAGGATGTCTCTTTTTTTCTTCAACTTGGCCGGTCAATGGCAAACTGGAGGAGCCCAAGCTGCTTGGAGCCCTCGCTTCTAGTGCATGGCCCCCTCACACTCATCTCCCCTCCGATTTTAACGTGGCTGGCAGCCAGGATTGCTGGTCCAAGCACAAGGTTTTATTGAGGTAGGAATGATACTCGCTCCAAAAGGATCCTGCCAGGATTCTCCAGTGCTGAAACTCCCCAAAGGATGCCTCATCCTCATAACTAGTGTTCCTTCTGCTGATGTGAGTACAGGCAGAAGCAGGTTGGCCTGGCTCTGTCAGCTGCGTGCAGCTGGGAGGTAAGAGGATGATGCGCTCTCCTTGCTGGACCGTCGGCGCGGAGCAGGGTCTGCCAAGAGGGGACGGCTCCAGATCGGGAAAGGGCGTCTCCCCACCGCAAACCCAGACGCCGTCTTCAGCGGTCCGTGGGAAAATAAACCTCCATTTCACAAAATTAATTTGACTAAAGGTACCTGAGCATCTAGTGATGGGCTTCTAGTGAGTGACAAACCTTGTGTTAAACGAGAGGGGTAATTTTGAAATAAAGTTCTGGAGCATTTGTTAGAATCAGGAAGAACTTGAAAACAACTCACCTAGGGCCCTGGTAACGTTCCCTCTTGTTTATTACAGTTGTCTTCAACTAGTTTCCTGGCTTCTCTCTCCCTCCCTCCCTCCCCACCCCCCTCTCCCTCTCTTCTTCTCCCTCAGTGGTTTGAACTCAGGGCTTTGGACTCTAGGGGAAGGTGTTATACCACCTGGCTTCTCCTTTTTCATGCTTCTTTTTTATTTTTGCCTAGGCTGGTCTGAAATGTGATCCTCCTATTTATGCTTCCTACCATCGCCAGGATACAGGTATGAGCCACCACACCCAACTATTTACTATTTAAGAACTCAAGAACTTTTTACTCCAGCTGGCCTTGAATCTCAGCCCTCTGGACCTCAGCCTCCTTAGTAGCTAGGACTGCAGGTGGGAACCATTGTGCCTAGCAGTTTCTCATTTTTACACTAGAAAACGATGATCAATTTACTATCAGCAAAGGCACTGTTTGTATTAGTGTCGCTTTGGAAAGACCACAGGGACTATCCTCCTAAGAAATGGGTTCAAATCCCAGTTTAATCACTGCAAGAAGAGTCCTTAGGGAAAGTTGAGTCTTCCTGGGCCTGCAAAATGGAGTTTATGATGAATCTACTTCACAGATTTGTCTCCTGTTGAGAGAATGCTGTGGGCTGCCTTCCCGACACATCTAACACTGTGCCTGGCATGAAGTCCCTGCTCAGTAAAAGCTGGTTAGAGCATGGCCTGTGGAAATGTGTCAAGTCTTCCCATGGCTCCAATTAAATAAGGAATAGCCTAAGTCATTCTGCATTTTGGGGAAGCATACACGGAAGCATTTTAGGGTAAACCTCTTTGTCTACAACTTTACTTAAATGGTTCAGGGGGAAAAAAAAAGATGTATCTATAGAGATGGAGGTCTAAGCCTGCAACAAGGTAGAGGAAGGGGGATCATGAGTTTGAGGCTGGTCCAGGCAAAGTTAAGTCTGATAAACAATCTAAAAGCAAAAGGGTTGGAGAGGCTAGGCATGGTGGCCCCCATCTGTAATCTCAACCCCTCCGGAGGGGGAGACAGGAGGACAGAAGTCTGACACAAGCTTGGGCAAAATCGTAAGCCTCCACCTGAACAATAAACTAGAAGCCAAAGGACTTGGGGGTGTGGGCGAGGTGGTAGAGCACTAGACAAAGCCCTGGGTGAGGGAGAAGGGAGAAAGGGGAAATCAGACAGACAGAGAGACCTCTAAAATGAATTGGGAAAGCAATATAACAAAATGCTCATGTGTTTAGGAATCATAATAAAGGCTATTTGTACTAACCCTACAGCTTTAAGTATAAAATGGTGTCAAAATAAAAAGTATTAGCTAGCTAGGCACTGGTGGCTCACGCCTGTCATCCCAGCTACTCAGGAGGCTGAGATCTGAAGATTGTGGTTCAAAGCAAACGTCAGAGAGAATCTAATCTCCAATAAACAACTCAGGAAAAAAAAAATCAGAAGTGACACTGAGGCTCAAGTGGTAGAGCACTAGCTTGAGCAAAAGAAGCTCAGGGACAGCACCCAGGCTCAGAGTTCAAGCCCCAGGACTGGTAAAAAAATAAATAAAAATAAAAAAGCGTTAAATGTCAGAGGCTCACGCCTGAAATCCTCACTACTCAGGAGGCTGAGATCTGAGGACTGGGGTTCAAAGCCACCCAGGGCAGAAAGGTCTGTGAGACTCTTACCACCAATTAACCACCAAAAAGCCAGAAGCAGGGGTACGGCTCAAGTGGTAGAGCAAAAAAGTAGTTGAGTGAAAAATCCAAGTGGGTGCTAAGGCCCTGAGTTTAAGTTCTAGTACTGGTGCGTGAGCGTGCACACAACACACACACACACATACACACACACACACACACGTACGATGGGTTCCTAAGTGTGCTTTGTAGTTGTGTTTGGAGAAAGAAGCATCATTACCCCAAAATTCAGAAGCTCCCTCTTTTAGGAGAGAAGTCCTGTTTTCTCCCTTAAACTTCTTGATACCACCTCAGGAGCCAGCGCCAGAGCCAGGAGCTGGAGGGAACCGGTGGATCTCCTGAGCCTCTCAACTCCAAAGCCGGCATGCCAACGAAAACTATGTTCCACTCACTAGCTGCTAATAAACGGTCACTTAGCAAACATTTCTTTTGGCGCTTGCTGTCCAAAGCCCTCAAGACAGGACCCGCGCCAGTGTGGCTGCTCCCACAGAAATGGCACTGCTGGCAAACAGGTCTCTTCTGGCCTTGGGGTGTCTCCCAGGCTGGAGGACAGCTGCTCTGCTTGAATTACCCACCACCCTCACGGCAGGGCCAGAGCCCCGGGGACGTGCTGGAGCCCTCCGCCTTGGCTTCCTGCCTGCCAGACCGCAGGTGGACAACGCAGGGTGCTGAGAAGACTTGTGATTTTTTCCATGGCTAGGAAAACGACAGAGCAAGGCGGAAAACTGAATACAGGGCTCACCAGTCCTGCCGAAGCTGGTGTGTCCGCTACCAGCTTGCACAATAACCTCCCAACAACTCAAGAAAAATGGAATCAAGGAGTGAGCGCACAGTGGCGTCGCGTGCAGTTGGCATTCGGGAAAGGGACTGCTTTCTGTGAGCGCACAGTGGCATCAAGTGCAGTTGGCATTCGGGAAAGGGACTGCTTTCTGTGGCAAAAAAACCCCAAAAAACAAAAAAACCAGGAGGGAGCTGAGGGCTCCAGACACAAGAGCAGGCCTGGACGTGGGGAGAAGACCCCCCAAAATGGAGCAAAGAGACTTGGATCACGTCACGTATGCAAGGACATTAAGATGGATTTGGATAACCTCGACGCGCCTGGCACCGAGCGGATTCCTGATTGCCCACGGCAACACTGACATCAATGGACAACCGGACTGAGGCAGGCTGACTCCGAACCCCAGTCCTGCCCCTGATGAGTGCTGGGACTGCGGCCAAGTCACAACAGCTCCGACTCAGCTTCCTGAGCTGCAAGGCGGGCCAAGCAGCATGATCCCCGAAAATGAGGGCACGTGGGAAAACACCTGCAGGGGGTGATGGCATGCAGATGGCAACAGCATGGGAGGCTTCTCCTCTTGGGGACCATGGGCAGCAGGTTGCTGAACGGGCACTGGAGCAAGGTGTTGGGGCTGAGGTGATGACTGAGACACCCCCCCCCCGTAGTCAGGGGTGGGTCAGGACAGAGGTCAGTACTATACCACGCGTGATGTTTTTAACTCCCACAATGCTACCCAACTTCTGTGAAAGATAGGACGCCTATCAACAAATCCAAAAAGTTCACTTCATCACTCACACGAAGCACATTCGCTTTTACCTTGTTTGGGGGGCACCTTCGCTTTTGAGAGACAGATGTTCTCAAAAGTAAACATCCCTCGTGGGATCTGCTGGTAACACATCCACAGAGCTGGGTGAGGGCTGCAGGATTTTTTAAAGTTTTAGTTTTTGAAATTTCTTTCACCTATTGCTGCATTTATTTATGACCACCCTTGTTCAAAAGCATGTGTAATAAATCTGTGAATAAGGTGGGCTTGCTGGAACTGATTTCCATGGCAGCCACAGCAAAGAAAATTACCATTTCTTCTGGCAACTGAGACAGACTCTTGCTATGGTTGTATTAAGCACTTTACCTCTTAAAAGTCTCTGTGTGTGTGTGTGTGTGTGTGCACGCGCGCACGCACGCTAGTACTGGGGCTTGAACTCAGGGCCTCTTGTTCTCTGTTGACTTTTTCCTCAAAAGTAGAGCTCTACCACTTGAGTCACAGCTCCACTTCTGGCTTTTTGCTGGTTACTTGGAGCTGAGTCCCAAGGACTTTCCTGTGTGTACTGGCTTTGAACTTCAATCTTCCTATCTTTGCCTCCTGAGTAGCTAGGATTTCAGGCATGAGCCACCAGCACCAGCTAAAACATTTTGCAATAACTATACTTTCACGGGAAGCTGCCGAGAGAGTAGAGAGACTCACGCTGCCCTCCATGTTTTACCCACCACAGTCCAGCAGGAGCTTTGGCTGGTGTCTGGTGCCCTCACCTTAGAAACAGACCTGAACCCTCGTCTAGGCTGAGTCGGGGCTCTGGCTTGGAGTCACTCAGCGATTTTATTGGGATAAAGGAATACAGAGCAGAGCTCTGGGGAGACTCTGCTAATCTTCTCACTGGAGATTTATGAGACAAGACAATCATTGAGATTCGCAGACATGCTCAGAAACAAAAGAAAAGACCCTACCCATCCAGTTTTCATCCATCCTGCCAATGGAGCTGGCCAGCCGGCTCTTCCACATGGCCTTATAGTCTGTGAAGCAGGCTTTGGACACCAACGAGATTCTAGTCACCAGCTGGGCCTTTGGTGCTGAAAGGCTCTGTTATTCCATCCCTCCCGTTCCTTCTCCCTCCCCTCCATGCTGCATTCCAAATCACCATGAGCTGAGGCCAGCAGCGGGACACGGCCAATTCTACACAGTCCCCTTTCCACTCCAACTTGTGATCTTGGATAAGAAAAGAGCTCCCACATTTCTTAGTGCACTATTTATTGGATAGGCGTTATTCCATCCATCATGAACATCCTTATCCCAGAAGCAGTTCCCAAGAAAGAGGAAACTCGATCCTCTCCTCCAGCATGGCTTTTGCTCACAAGCCCACACTATCTGTATGAGCACAGCAATGGAGGCCTTCCAAATGCTTGACAAGTGTTGCCTTCTTTTCTGTTGGGCACGATGCCCAAACATCTTCTGGGGACAGTTCACGATATCAAGCATCCATGGCCACCGCAGCTGCCCCTACCCCTTCTTGCTGGACATGGAGAAGCCACGTTCTACATGGCAGGGACAGCACTTGGTGGCTACCGCCTCTCCCGTCCCAGGGCCCTCGTGGTAGAACCCAGCTCATGAAACACCAGCCAGTATGAGTCATGTCAAGCACAGAGAAGACTTGTGTTCCTTAAGAAATAAAGGAGGAACGTTCTGATTCCCCTGCAAACATAAACCTTTACAGAATCAAAGCTCCGTGCTCGGCTGCAGGAAGGTGAAAGGTCAAGCCGGTGCGGCCATATATAAGCAGTTTCTCAGCTTTCTGATGGGACTACTTAACAACCTAAGTATGTCTCCCCACGAGGTCATCTCTTATATTTTGTCCAATGTCTTCCTCCAAGAACTGAATCAATTCATGATGTAATGCCCAGAGGAGCACAATCTTTTGGAAAGAGAATCTTTCTGGGGACAAGGTTGAAGAAAACATCTTAATATTGTTACAGCATTTGGCCTGATGCTAACAGCTCTTAGCTTGTACATGGCAGGCAGAGAAAGGGGAGAACAGGAAAATGTACAAAGGACACCCACCTCCACAGTGACAGGGGCATGCCTGCCATGCTTTCTTGAGATGCGGGGCCCAAGTCCCTTTGGGGATTTCCAGGTCAGCCACAGGAAACTGGGCAAGTAGTGTAGGCCAGGCCTCAGAGTGAGGGACAAGTTGACAGAATGGTCTATTTGAAG
This sequence comes from Dipodomys ordii, assembly GCF_000151885.1. NCBI lineage: Eukaryota > Metazoa > Chordata > Mammalia > Rodentia > Heteromyidae > Dipodomys > Dipodomys ordii. Next base: position 821,470 of record NW_012267405.1, read on the forward strand.
TGTTGGCACCTGAATGAAGAAGAAATAATTCTAATAACGAGGTTCCTTCTGGATTCTTCTGATTAGAATCTCCGACTCCCCAAATATGTCTCTCAGAGAAGGTAATGGAATTTATTTGAAGAGAACAGACGTAACTTGTGATTGTTATTCTTGAGGGTCTGGATGACGGACTGTGGATGTCAGCTCTGCTAGGAGCAGTGGTGCACCAGTGGCAGGACTTCCTGCTGCCTAGTCTCAGAGACGGAGGCAGCGAATTCACACCCATAAACAGCCCAGTCCTGTCCAATCTCTTCTCGTACCACAACTTATTTATGAGATTAGAACACTGTGTCTTGCTCTGGATTTCCATGCGAAGACCCATGACAGTGCCTCACGTGTTTTGTGTGTCTTACTCTGTGAAGTACACAAAAATCAAATCCAAAACAAAAATCCAACGTTTGACAAAGCCTCTATTAAGGGTTATAAATGGATTATATAACTGGATGGACCTAAATTAATTATTGAAAGAGAAAATGGGTTGTTTCTCTGAGGGGAAAGGAGCCACAGTGGGAATTAAGAGATTTTTTTTTAATCAAAAAATAAGTTACTTTGGGGAAGAAGTTACCTTCAGCTCTCACGGGGTTAAAAACGTACAGTATTGAGAAGGTGCTAATGTCTCATGCCTGTCACCCTAGCTACTGAGGAGGCTGAGGTCTGAAAATTGTGGTTTGAAGCCAGCCCAAGCAAACAAGGCAGTGAGATTCTTATCTACACTTAACCACTCGAAGCTGGAAGTGGAGCTGTGGCTCAAGTGGCCAAACACTAGTCTTGAGTGAAAAAGCAGCTCAGGGACAGCACCCAGGCCCTGAGTTCAAGCCCCAGATAGACAGACAGACATATGGACACACACACAATTGAGACAAATCAGTGTTCAGTCAGACCAAGTTTACTCGAAGAATGTTGTGTCTCTCAAAATATCCTTAGAATATACAGAATTTAAAGTGGCATTTTAAAATAAAAAATGTTAGAGCTCGCTTTTTAATCCCAAGAAATTTCTAGTGCCTGTTCTTCTTCCTTTTGTGTTGCATACTGACCTAGCACCCCGACAGCTCAACTACCAGGAGCCTCAGTAACCACCCACTTACTCAGGACAAGCGACACAAAACAGACTCTACGTCCCGAACATGGCAGCCAGGCTGGTCACTGGCCTTGACTGTACTTGCAGAGCAGGAATCCTTGCATCTCGGTGACGCATTCCTAATTTTGATGCAGGATGCAGACAGCACTTGTTTAGTATCTGTTCAGTTATCCATGACTTAGTACTGGTCAGCAAACACCAGATTTTCAATTTCAAAAGGAAGACTTTAAAAGGAGGAGGAAACCTTGCCTACCACTGTGAGGCTGGCCACCTCTTACAATACCTTTCCGTGCCTCTTGGTTAAGACACAAACCAAGGGCCTGTTGGTCATAGGTACTGTAAATTCCAAGATATTACAGGGCTAATAAATATGTTCTGTCGGGGTCATGAAACTGGATGGTATTATTATGGAATGAATTATCTTGATTGTGTAGAACTTTCTCCCCGAGGATGCTGTGGGGGTACTTAACAACCTAAGTGTGAGTGGGGGCAGGGGTGCAGTAAACAGTGCTAGAGACCCCGTCACAAAGAGCCATTGATACGTCTTAAGGTGGATTGGGGTGGGGTGGGGGGCACAAAAGGTTACTATCTAGGGCCCTTAGTATTTCCTGGTTTGATATTCCTAGAATTCCAATTCTTAGTCATCTCTAAAGGTTTAAATACTTAAATGCAAGTATTTATCACTCCTCAGGGACCTCTGTAGAATTTATTTACATTTGGAGTTACATTATCAGAGTTCATTTGAAAAATATTAGCAAGAAAGCGGTCTAGTTAAAAAGTATTACCACAAATGTAATTCCTTAAGACAAATCTCCCAACTTTTAAGACCTAAAAAAAAAAAAATGCCACCTGCAAGCTGTAAATATGTGCATTAATTTTTCCCAGGGTATTTGCTTTGGCTATGACCTATCCTAATACTCAGCCAAAAGAGGGCTAAAAATTGTCAAGCCAGGTTCTTGCTTGAATGCTGAACTCCACTGGCACTTTGAGAGAAATGCACCTCCAGGTTTAGGGAATATGTTTTGTTTGTTTTGGCTACGACACAGGGCAGAACAGTTTCTATCCCATTCCAGCGCATTCAAGAGAGTTTGAAATATTGCACAATAAAAGTCATTCATTATATCTGTCTCCTTTCCCTTCCAAAAACAAAAATGGCTACCCAGTTCCAAATGGACACAGGGGACAGGAAGAGGGGGGCACGGGGGTCACTGGAACCCACCCAAGACCAACACCAGGTTTTTCAGGTCTGAGTTAAGGATTACTTTTGAAATCTTCGCTCCCAGTGTATGCTTAAAACAAGAAAAGACAAGATTAGTTGCCTGCGTGTCTTTGCTCTGCAGTGAATAAATGTGATTTGGACAGCTTGAATGTTTTCAAATGGTAGGTATTTGAAATGGGCCATTTTACAATCAAGCAACTGGTATAAATTGCACTAAACTTCCTTGAACAGAAAAATTCTTTTATTCATTTTCTCTTTGGTTTCAACCACTTGAAAGCAATTTTATACTTTAAAAAAAAAAGATTCCAGTTTGAAACAAACATTCGTAGGACAGATTTTTGTTAACACTTAGCAGACATCTGACAGCCCCATACAGAGGAACGCTGATATAATTTCCTTCTTTATGGACAGGCACCTTGGATATCACAACACTGGAAATGCAGCTTGGTTTTATATGACAAAATCAGATATTACCACTATCAAATCACTATGTTTAAGGTCAGGAAAGATGACCACAGTGGAAGAACTTTTGTAAACTAAATTCTAGCCGGGGTGAAGGTTATGAAATAAGTAATTAGATGTTAGAAACAGATTTAATAGTGACCTTCAAACTTCACAGCTTAAAAAATTCACAGGCATACACATGAGGAATTAAGAGCTTTACAAAAGGTAATGTGATTTGAGCTTCTCTGTTACATCGAAAACTCAAACTGCCAGTCTGTTTGCACCCCAAGTCATTTCTATTGCACTCAACAAGTCAGCTCCTCACTCACTGGAAATCTCAGGGTGAAGTCCCAGCCAACCTGACAAAACGCAAGCTTGTATTTTTCTCCACTATTCATGCCCATCTTCTCCCCTTTCATATGTGATATAATGCTGAAAGCACCAATAATAGTAGCAGTTCCAAGTGCTTTAATTCCAACTTCCTCAGTTCCCAAACATTTTTTCTTTTTTTTGGGGGGGGGGTCTGGTCGTGGGGCCTGAACTCTGGGCCTGAGCACTGTCCCTCAGCTCTTCAGCTCAAGGCTAGCGCTCTATCACTTGAGCCACAGCGCCACTTCCGGCTTTTTTCTTTTAGTTTATGTGGTGCTGAGGAATAGAACCCAGGGCCTCAGGCATGCAAGGCAAGCGCTCTACCACTGAGCCACCTTCCCAGCCCCCCCCCCCAAACATTTTTCTAATGAATCTTGCAGGTCCTAACCAAGATAAATATGATCTTGGTTGAAGATAACAGAAGAAAAATTGGTGTCTGCTGATTGGCATAATTACTGTTCTCATTTAAAACACTCTGCTACTTGTGGCTTATTTAATTTTTTTAAAGCAGAAATTCATCAAGGAGTGTACAACGGCATGCCAGAACATAAGACAAACTGGAAATCCTTAGGACTTAGAACATGAACAATCTTTGTACCTCAGAGGCTATGCAATAATAGCCAGCAAAAGGCAGAGCTGGAAGCCTAGCTCAGGTGGCAGAGCACCGACCTAGCAAGCAAGCTAGACAAAACCTTGCTCAGGTATTTATTTTAATGCTAATTCCAGTCACTTGATCTGAGATTTCAAACCCAGAGTGACATTCTTCAGGGGACAGAGAAACCCAGGAGGGATTTGACAGAAATCCATAGCATTGAAGTTTCTAGCTTGTACGTACAATTTGCAAGCCGTGCAGTTTCAAATCCAGGCTTTGTCCAGTCATATTTGTAGGCTAAAGTATGATGGAAGTCATGACTGAAGCAGTTAACACTCACAGCCTGGCCTCTGAATGGAACCCCGAGTGTGGAGCCGATTCTGCCTCTTGAAATCTTTCCAGCCCTGCACCCCACTGCCAGAGCAGTGCCACCTGGAGGGCTGACGGGTGAGGTGAGGGCAGCGCTTGTTCACCCCCTCGTCCTCAGTGTCCTTCTGCTCCTTGGAGAAAACAGAGCATCTGGACCGTGATCGTACTTAGAGGTGGAAGCCTGGTGCATAGTAATTGTTGAATACATGCCTGGCAAATGCATTATCAGTAAATCTATATAATCTGTCCACCTGGGTGGCCTGCTGAACACATTCCCGTGTTAAGGAATAATTCCCAAATGCTAAGGCATGTAGTAACCATTTTTATACTAAACTTTTTTACCACTTTGATTTGTAAAGATAAAGTTATCCTTTCTTAGAAAAAAAAAGTTTTTTAGCAAGCTTGATTTTAAGCCTTCGTTCAACTTACTTTTCTTACTGCTATCTAGACTGCCACATTCAGAAAGGGGGAATAGATGGCAACCAATCTCCCAGCCACACAGGATGATGATGTGGAATATTCGAGCCGCAGGGAACCCGTTCAGGGAGGGCTGGACTGAGCGCACAGGCCTCCGGCCTCGTCTCAGACAACTCTGACTCCCCAGCCCGGCCGGCCTCTCCTCTGTACAAGGCAGCGAGCTCCCAGACGGTGGGCTAACTTTTCTTCTACTGGCCTCTGTCCCTCCTGCCCTGCCCCCCAATAACTTTAACCATATTATGATAAAAAGGCACAGGGGGGAAAAAAGATTGCAAGATGCCCCAATGCTGGCACAGGAGTAGACATGATAGAGCAATGGAACAAAGTCGGACAGAGCCGCAGCTAGAAGGGCACGGGACTTCAACACAAGTACCGCGTAATCCACGGGGAATGGATACACGTTCAGCAAATGCTGAAACAAAAACATAAAAGCACAAAAAGCCTACCCTCATCTGACACAACAGACTCCAAGTAGATTTCAGACTTACAGGAGAAGTAAAACTGTAAAAGTTCTGAAAGAGAATGGAGGAGAGGAAAAAACTGTGCGGTCTCGGAAAATTTCTAAAGACACAAAAAGTAAAAAGCACTTTAAAAAAAAAACCCAAAAAACTGCTCCTCTTCTGTTTTTCAAGAAAATAAGATAAACCAGATGGAGGAAAAGAAAAATAAAGGCCTACATTTAAAAAATACTTCTAACTCAGTAATAGTAAGACGTCACTATCAACAGGAAAACAGAACAATGAGTTAAAGAACTAAAGGCAAGCTCATCAAGGCAGCCACGCGGGTTATTTCCCACATCACCGGCTGCGGTAGAGTACAAGCCAGCATCGCTCATCCCCACGCGCTTCCAAACACGGCTACGTGGACAACGCCACATGCTACAAATAACCTCAGCATGCTAGCCATACAAATGCCCAACAGCGCAGACACTGCAGGAAACATATGCCATCCACACATTCCTGAAATCCAAGATAAACGAATACATGTCTATTAAAAAAAAGCACATGTAAATGGAGAGTAGCTTTATTGACAACAGCCAAAAACATAAACAATGCAAATATCCATCAAGTATAGAACGGGCAAACACATGCTGGTATACTTAGAACATGGAATACTACTCAGCAACACACTACTTGTGCCACAGAACATAAATCTCAACAGCAGACACAGAGGGACACTACATGATCTCATGTCTATGACATTCTAGGAGAGGCAGGGCCATAAAGAAAAATCAGATGAGCAGCTGTGAAGGGTGGGGCTCGGCAGTGATCAAGATGCTGGAAATATTCTATTGCTTGACTGTTGTAGGTGCTCTTTTTCAGTCAACTTTACTGGATGGTTTCTTACCTCCATACACCTGGCCCAAATGTCTTTCCATCGAATGTATGTCACGCTCTAAGACCTGTCAACAGCTTTGTCCTGGTTAGGCCAGCTCTAAATGTGTCCCTCAGCTCTATAGAGTTCTGGTCAAAGTACAGTGAGAGAAAACACAGGCCAAGTGGAAAAAAGTAACAGGGAAAAAAAATGATGGAAACAAAGGCAAGGATGCCAAGTGTGAGACAGGGGCTTGCTCGCCAGTCTCATCTACACAAAAGAACTTCAAAACCATCGCTTTGTCTTACTGACGTTTTCACACAAGCCCCATGTGGCACAATTTTCAATAGCAAAATCTGGAGACAGAGACCAGGTATGGTGGAACACGTCTGTAATCCCAGCTACTCGGGAGGCAGAAGGCAGGAAGATCATGGCTAGCCCAGGCAAAAGTGCAAGACCCTCTCTACCCAAAACCAAAGCTAAGTACAAGGAAGCTAGGGGTGTGGCTCCAGTGGAAGAGTGATTCAAACCCCAGTACTTGCCAACAAGGAAAAACAGAAATCAAAACTGGGAGTTTAAGACGGAAGTGGCAGCCAAGCGATGATGAGACAGATATTCAGTGTACTTTTCTGAAAAGTCTGCTTGCAGAAGGGTGCATACGTGGTAACCCCATTGTGTTAGCACACAGAGCTGGGTGAGATGGACGGTGTCTGTGTGGGCTTCTCCTTCTCAATTCTGTTCTGTTCTAATGGAAACCTGTGATTTGGGCTAATAGAGCAAGGCACAGGGAACAGGAGGTGCTAGCAGGCCTGGGCTTCCACTAACACAAGGGAAGGGAAAACTTGAGGTGTCACACTGCCACCTTCTGGAAGAAGCAGGAACCTGCAGGGACAGGGACGGAAAAAGGCAGGAAAAAACCACCTGGAAGCTATGTCTCGGATTTAAACATTCCCGGAAAGAAACAGTAAAAGAAACGAGCATGACCAAACAGTTTATGAAATCTTTTGGTAAGAGTGCGACTATTTAATTTTTCAGACCTGGCCTTTTGAGAAAAACTGCTAGTGTTTGTGGCATAAAAACCAAAAAAATATTTCTCATGAAACACTGTGAAACAGAACTGGTAAACTGTAAGTTTTCAACTGTGGGTGTCAGTAGACAAGGAGGTGCTAGATTTTCAGGAAGGTGGGAAGGCTGATGACAATAGGTTTTTAACCTTCACCTTTAACAAAAGAGCGATGCAAACATGTTTTTTAAACCTCCAACTCAGGTTTCTGAAAAACCTTTGTTCTCGTTATTTTCATTATAAACCAAAAATCGTCCTAAGTCAGTCTTTTTTCATAGTTTGTTGTCAGTGATATGGATTTGACCACCATACCAAACCCTAAATAACTTACATATGAAGATTAAAGAAACGTTTGGACAATCCACCCTTGAGCAGAAAGAGGCTGGGATGGCTCTGGGTGTTAATGTAAAATACATTAGCCCTGACCAGCAGGAGCTCCAGACCTGCCGGTGCCAGGGCGGTAACAAATAGTCTCCATCTACAAGGGGGAAACGGCCGCCCAGCAGGAGCTTTCTTCCCTGTTGTGTTATTTATTGGGAGCTCTATTTGTTAACATGTTTCTGCAATCAAGGACAGAGAGAACTTAAGGATTTACAGGATTTCAGAGACAACTGTTTAATGATAGAACGATTTATGTGCATTCACAGATTCCAAATAGACAGCAATTTAGATTTCCAATATGAACCACAGAAACATTCATAGGAAATGTGCAAAAGATGAAGCAAAGAAACAGGCAAACAACTGCAGCAGATATTATGAGATGGAAAACGAAGCTGCTGAAAATGATGTTGAAAGAGAAAGCAGTGTGCTACCAGTTCTGGTTAGTGAACTAATTTTCTAGAACTCCTTCAAGAGTTTCTGCTTTGCACATTTTTAAATGGAAAATCATGAATTAAGTCCCAAATTACCTGTGACAAAGTTAAATAAAGTGAATCTGGTCTTTTAAAGATGAAAATGCTCTATTTTCATGAAACACCAGTCTCTCCCTCTATGTTCAAAGCACAGAGAATCTTGTTGAAGCATGCTTTCACATTAATTCTGCCTAAATTATTCATTCATTTACAATGGTAGGCTGCCGAAATTCTTACTGAAGGGGTTTTTCTGAAATGTTAAGATTTGATGTTAACTTATTAAAAACTTCATTGAAGGCAGATGAGGCATCAAACTTTCTCTTAAATGCAACCCAAATCGGGTCCCAAGATCTCCATTTTCCTAATCGCTAGAAGACTTTTAATCATTTCAGCCTCTACCACGTCATTGTATGTTTTCAAGTTTACATTACCTTAGTTTTCATAAAGTTCCACTATTTCTATCCATTTTACCTAAAAAAAACGAACCCCAAAATCAAAAGTCACTTCTCAGGTTTGCTTTGACAACAGCCTAAACGCCTGGTGGTGGAGAGCGCTTCAGAGTGAGAATTAAAAGTCGGGCCTATAGTGGGGTTCTAAAAGGACCCCGTGCGTAGGTAACAGCGAAAGCCTTTACCAGTGCGCGGGACGTCCGCTAGACCGCACTTCCGCCTCCAATGACGGACACACTCACTCATTTCTCCTTCGAAGTCCGTCGACTTGCGCGGTTTTTATTGTTACAAAGGGCAGGGCACTGAGATGGGGGGACTGGGCGTGGCAGGGGAGC
>NW_012267405.1:831338-836933 GCF_000151885.1 Dipodomys ordii
GGCCGCGGGAACTCTGTGAGGGCAGAGCAGCCGCCAGGATGCCCAGCTCTAAGTCCTCTGTCAACCACCGGCGTCTGGAGCACTGTATTCTGGGTCTCTCCCCGCCGTCTCCGACCCACTTGCCCTGCCAGGAGCCTCTCAGGCCACCTCCTGGTGGTGAGAAGGCCACGGGAGGTGCCACCTCTCCAGTGGGGAGGTCTCCGCCCCGCCCGCCCGGGGACCACGCTGGTCAGAGCTGCTCGGAGGAGGAGCGCAAGGACAAACCCGATGGCACAGAGCCAACCCTCAGCACCAGCCTAGGCAAAGCTCGGCTTCCACGAGCTCCCGCGGGGCGTGGGGCTGGCGGTGGGCTCCGGCGAGGCCCACAGCCTGGCCAGCAGCTGGGCTCTTCCGTAGCTCTGACACTTAATATCACCAGAAACCGAACTGTTCATAAAATCCAACGGATCAGGGAAAAGGTCAGCGGGGACAAGGAGGAGAACAAGAGAGGATGGAGAGAAAGCAGGAAGGGAAACTGCCTGTAACCCTTTAGTGACATCCTTGGGTACAAACATGTTTGTTTCGAGTACTGGCATTTCCTGGAAATTTATCAGCAGCTTTGGGCGGCCTTAAAAGCGGTAGAGCCAGTGGCCCTCCGGTCCCCCGGCCCACGAGAAAAGACAGGTGCCTGGAGCAGGGGCAGGTGGTCCGCGGCCTTCATTTCTCTATTCACCCTCAGGTGAATGTACCTCCTCCACCCCTGAGCCTATGAATTACAACTCATCAATAAATTCATCAATAACCATAGTGGATGACAGACAGAGGTCGTCATTCTTTCAAAAATTATTCCATGGCCTGGGAAGGTGGCTCAGTGGTAGAGTGCTTGCCTTGCATGCCTGAGGCCCTGAGTTCGATTCCTCAGCACCACATAAGCAAAAAGAAAAAAAAAAGCCAGAAGTGGCGCTGTGGCTCTAGCTGTGGTGCTAGCCTTGCGCTGAAGAGCTGAGGGACAGCGCCCAGGCCGAGTTTAGGCCCCACTACTGGACGCAAAAAAAAATTATTCCATGCAAATATCAACATGCCAAGTGGCCACATTAGTCACGTTAAAACTCAGGCATTAAGAGCCAATAGCAACTCCAAGCCATTTCTTATTTAACTAACCTTGATGTTTGCTTATAAACACTACTTTCAAGGTAATAATCCTTAGGTTGTAAGTATTATTCCTAGAAGATATCATCTCTAAGGAAATATTGTGGGGCAAATTTTTTAATTTTTGTCCTCAAAATTTATATATATTAATAATTTTTGCAAAGTTATTAGTTTTCTAAAAAATTATATACATCTTATGAGATGTATCCAATATTGAGTTACTTACTGCCTTCTTCAGTAAGGCAACCAAAATTCTTTAAGCAGCAAATTGCAGGACATCAGAACTAACTTCCCCCGGGGAACTGCGTGCAGTGGTCAGGGGCTCTGGGTCCTGAGCTGCTGGGTCATGAATGAGGACAGCCTCATGCTTCCCGCGGTCCTCACTAGTTTCGCGCATGCGCAGCTTCCACAGTGAGTGGGAAAGGGAAGGAAGGGAACTGGAACAAAGAGGGAGGAGAAGGGCAGATACCTGAACAAGTGCTCCAGAAGCCAGGGCCTGAAGGCGTCATCTCGTTGCCCTCAGGCAGCTCAGGAATGGGGCTCAGGAGGGGCTTCTTGGAAGCAATGTCTCTTTCCCCATATAAAGACTTCTGAGTACTCTTCTTCCCCTTTCCTTTCTTCCTTCTGCAGCTTTTTCCAACCTGAGAAGATGTGTTAAAATGCTTGAGAAACACGTAGCGCCACGTACCACACACACATTTTGCCCTTTAAAATTTATTACTATATGGTTTTTACTAGAAAATGTAAGATTTTATTCCATTTGAAATTTTTGGGTAGGAAGTAAATTACGCAAAGTCAGAAAAATAGGAAACAGAATCCAACACACACACTGTACAACAGCTTCCTCTACTTGCCAAAGTAACTGCTGGATAAACAAGAGCCCAGATTGGATCCTGCACATCTGGACAAGAGGCATTTGTCCTAAATAAGACGTAGTCATATAATATCACAGATTATCCTAGCCTAAGTTACCTGCTGATGGCTACTGGAACCGGTTTCCTGTTTACAGGCCTCAGAGAAGAAACCACAGGCATTTAGATACAACCTGAAGACACACAAAGCTAGCTCAACCAATTCAAACAAATACATTAACTGTGATTAAAATGGAGAAATTACAGGGGCTGGGGTTTGGCTCAGTAGAAGAGTGCTGTGCCTAGCATGTACAAGCTCCTCAGGCAAAACAGAAAAAGGTAACGATGAGAAAGGGTTTTAGCAAGCATTAGAAGATAGAGGAGACACAAGGCTGAGCAATAACCAATTTTCCACAATAGAAAGAAATGTTCATGAAACTCAGAAATGTTTAAATACTTCTGGAATACAGAATCACAGAACAATCAATTAACAAATGAAAAACATGCTCTGTTACAAAGAAAAAATGACAGTTTCATATGGAGAAGACTCTAGGGAAACTCAAACACTCCACAAAGATAAGGGCCAGGAACCGGGTGGCTCACGCCTGTAATTCCAGCACTCAGGAGGCTGAGATCTGAGGATCATGGTTCAAAGCCAGCCTGGGCAGAAAAGGCCCCATGAAAGTCTCATCTCTGTCTAACCATTCAAAAACCAGAAGTGAGTAATAGAGTACTAGCCTTGAGCAAAAAAAAGAGCCCAGAGACGGCACCCAGGCCCTGAGTTCAAGCCCACAAACCAACAAAAGAACAAAAATAAGAGCAAAAGGAATGAAAATATCCTCACAGGCTTTCAAGATAAACATGTTTTTGAGAAACAGAATTCATTCCAAAATCCATGGAGAAACTGCCACGTGCCTGGTAATACCGTGTGTGAGGAGATAGGAACACACAGGACATGGTGTTAGAGCTGTGCCTGGGCCGGAGGCCACGCGCAGGACAGACTGTGTGGCCACTCTGTGACCTGGCCTGCAGAAAGCACGATGGCCCAGTCAGAGTTCAGAAGAACGGTTCTGCCCAATTAGGGCTTTTGAAAGAAAAGGAACAATATGCAGGATCTTAAAGTGGGCAGCAAACACAGAGCAAGGGTAAGTTCCAGCAGTCCAGAGCCAGGGTACCCAGATAGGAGCAGCAGTCACCAACTGCCAGCAGCAGAGGCCATGTGTGCAAAGCATCAAGGCAAAGCAAGGAGGATTCCCTGCGGGTGCAGCGAAGTGTGAACACCTTGAGCTTCCTCTCACCCAACGAAGAAAAATCATGGGATGATAACACAGAAGATTTAGGAGAAAGAGACGTGAAAAGTGGGTGAGGAGAGATGGGGGGAATGGCAGAGATGATACCGATTGAGATACATTGTTGCATAAACTGGTATGTTGAATCAAAGATTCTTTGAACAACTACTTAAAGAAAGTACTTTAAAAAGAAAAAAGAGTGGATGAGATTCAAAGAGCACAAAAATAGCACAGAACTTGGTTCCTTGAGATTTCCACAGCTATAAAAACAGAACCAAACACAACATTCCACAAGAAAACAATTTTAGAACTGCACATGATGAATGTGCCTCTTGGTGATATACAACATACATTTAACATAAGACTCTGAGAAGGTCTCAGTGTAAATAGTCTCGCTACACAGAAAGAGAAGGCCGGGTGCAATGTTTCTCCATCAAACTTCTTTTCTCAGGGAACATCTGCTGACATTCCGTGGAGCAGATGGGGAATGCTGGCTTGGTCAATGGATGCCAAAGCCAAGAGAAAAGAAAAATCTGAAGGTGGGGCTCACAGACGAATTTCAAAAGAGAAACATTCATCCCCTGGTGCCAGATACTGAGCATTGGAATCTTTTCTCCCACATAACTGCTGCACAGCCTTAGTCAAGTAACTCAACCGTGCACCTGTCCTCTTCTGAGAGGCGGCCACTGCAGCAGCGTGTGTGCACATGTGTGCACGTGCACACACACGCACACACACACACACACACGAGACACAAGGTTGGGGAGGGGTGGGAGTTAGCACGTGAGGTGTAGCACAGGACCAACCCGGGCTAGGAGTGCTGGCCACTCTCACCTTCCCATTCCTTCCCAATGCGCTGGGAGTCTGGAGGTTATGTGATTTTTTTTGAATCTTCAAGTAAGTTTAAACAAGGAAGAAAAAACATCCCTTTTTTAGCATGACTTTGTTTATACAGATGGTCTAATACCTCTAACAGCGCCCAGCACGGACAAGGCTACTCAGCAACTATGAATGAATGAATGAATGAATTCTTATTTAAGAAAAGACTGGATGAGCCAGGTGCCAGTGGCTCACGCCTGTAATCCTAGCTAATCAGGAGGCAGAGATCTGAGGATTGAGGTTCAAAGCCAGCCCGGGCAGGTAAGTCAGTGAGACTCATCTCCAATAAACCACCAGAAAACCAGAAGTTGGCACTGTGGCTCATGTGGTAGAGCACTGGCCTTGAGCTGAAGAGCTGAGGGACAGCGCCCAGGCCCAGAGTTCAAGCCCAAGGACTGACAAAACAACAACAACAATAAAAGACTGGATGAGTTGATAAGGGTGTCCGCATTCCAGCTCAGTCTCCTCCTTGCAAGGAACACTGTGTGGGGCCAGGCCAGGCAGGAGCCTGGGGAGAATCCACTGCCAAGCTTTGCTGGAAGGCAAGAGCCAGCTGTGGCACTGGTGAAGACTTCCTGAATGGCAGAACTCGGGCTGTAACCTAGATGACAACATCTGCCACGGGGCTCGAGGGGGAAGCAGGCGACGTGCCAACTGCTACGCGGTGTTCCACATGGAGGACTTCCATGAATCTGTTTTTTTTCAGTACCACTTTCTTGCTCTCCAAACCCACTGTACCTGCCAATTCTGAGCGGAGTCTCCTGGGACTCCCATAGGCAGGCTGGTTCCCAGATCCCTCTAGCTCCTTCCTAGCACATTCTGAGCTGTAAATCTTTCCACCTCTTCTATCTGTCAACATGTTCCCATCTGCCGCGTCTTCTAGAAATTCGTTGAGCGCTGCTGTCTGTTGCTTAACACCTCCCTCATTCCCTTCCCTTTCTAAGGTTATTATAAGTCTATTCCTTTTATTACATAAATTAGAATAATTCACCAGGGAATGGGAAGGAGTTGGAACAAGCTAATGCTCAATTCTTGAATTCTGTGGTCACTGACTTGATATAAAAAAATAGATGTACATTATTCATCAGTGTTCTTAAAAGTATACATATGAAAGAAGTCAATTATTAAATGGAACAAGTTATATGCTTAGTTTTGAACTTAGGCAATTTTTTCCAACAAAAGGAATCTTTATCATTTAAAATGTGACCTAACAAAAGAAAATAAACCAGAATTTAGATTTGATGAGTCAAGGGTATCAATGTCATTCAATCATGAAAAGCATTTTAGGGAGTTTGAGAAGAAAGTTTATGGGCTGCATTGGGTGTGCATGTTGGGGTTAAATCGATGGCTTACAAAACTAAACCAAGATGAGTTAAACCATCTTAACAGGCCCATATCAAGCATTGAAATAGAAACAGCAATAAGAGACCTCCTATCTAAGAAAAGCC
>NW_012267405.1:839808-863981 GCF_000151885.1 Dipodomys ordii
AGAAATGTACTCGTTATCTTGCCCATGTAATTGTAACTCCTCTGTATGGTATTCTCACAATAAAAAAAAAATGTAAATGACAAAAAATAAAAAAAAAAATCGATGGCTTAATAAAAGCTGTCTAATAGGGAGGTGGACACACATGTATGGATCAGGAAGATTTGGTTTTCAAACTTGATAATTATCAAACCCAAATTATCAATCAACCAAAAAATTTTAATTGATAAGGGCAAAGAGTAGAATTCTAGAAAAAAAAGGATGGATAGAAGAAAAAAAAAATCAGCCCTCACCAGACTCTGATGCTCAATACAGTCGATGGCTAGGGAGAACACAACTAAAAGTATGTGCAGATTACAGAAACTAGGTTACTCAACAAGTGGAAAATAATTCCATTGGAATGGCAGCATGAGGAAAAATGAGACCAGACTTCAGACAGCGTCTGAAAACATGAACACTACTGTGGTCCAGTACTAGAGGGAAGGAGGAACAACAAATCTAGAGCTGATCTTCCTTTTCTTTCTTTCCTCCTTTTTTTCTTTTTTTGGCAGTACTGGGATATGAACTTAGGGTTTCATGTCTGCTAGGCAGGTGTTCAATCATGTGAGTCACATCTCCAAGACTGTTTTTTTTTTTTTTTTGCTGGTTATTTTGGAAATGGACTTAGTGAATTTTTCTTCCCAGGCTGGCTTTGAACTACGACCTCATCAGCCTGAGTAGCTATGATTATACATATGAGCCAAAGGCACCTGAAAGTCCATTAAAATGTTCAGAAACTGAGCACAGTAGCACATACTTTGCATCCTAGCATGTGGGAGCCTGAAACAGGAGGACCTGTGACAATTCTAGGCCATCAAGAACCTGCCTCATTGAAAATAAAAACTGGAAAGAAAGAATGAAAGGTACGATGATGTGGGATTAGGTTCAAAGGCAAGAATCCACTCCATTCCTTAGTGTTAACTGTTTATTGTGCTAGATATATGTGACACAAAGATAAAACTGTCTCTCAGGGACTTAATGGTTGAGTAGAACATGGCTCATGGCTGTTCTACTCTAGGATAAAACAGCCTAAGTAATCATAGGTCCAATTATAACATGAAAAAAGTTATGTTTCCATATTTCAATAAACATAGCACTTCTTAAACATTTTTAAATTTTGTTCTGTCTCACGGTGTAAGCCAGGCTGGCGTGGGACTCTCTACCTTACTGCTTCAGCCTCTGGAGTGCTGAGATGACAGGCTTGGATCACCAATCCTGGCTCACAACATTCTATTTAGGTGATTTACCTGATTCTTTTTAGGAACTGTTTTGTTTGTACACTTGGTTTCTTGAGACTTCCTCTTATTAGTTTTCTTTTCTCTACAAGGCGGGGTCTCCATATTCTCCAAGTTGCAAATATTTGATTGCTAAAAAAGGAAAGTTAAACTAAAGTTACTATATAGAGCTAAGCAGTTACATTTTAATGCAAAGTTCTCACTTGGTTCTCTTCCATCACACTTGGGCCTGGCAAGGCTAATGAGTTAAGTGGTCGACCCCTGGGTACAGCCCAGGCCCACCCCCCATTTTACATCCTGTTACCCAACTGCAAGTTCTACTGCAGACACTATACCCAAAATGCAAAGGACAGAAACACCAATCATCATCATCTGATTTAGCAAACACAGATCCAGAAGTATAAGGATGCTACATAATTATATTAGAAAGACAGAAAGAACTAACTTTAACTACATAGAGAATCTATAATTCAGTATTTAACTGTGGGGTTATAAGAAAGCCAGGAATTATTAGATTACTTGGAGTTGGAATTCTTGGTTTTCCTTCCAATCACAGTACAAAATAACATACTATGATATTACAGGAAAATCCAATTTTATGGAATTTAATAAAACAGCAAAAAATATCTATCAATGTGAGTTATTAAAACTCCGAGATGAAACCCAGTGTTAAACATATCAAATGACAGTTTAAGAGAGAGTTGCCGTTATGTTGTTTTCTAGATCTGGGTCCACCTTTTATACAATTCATAAACTCATGTAGACCTCAAAACTTTATCTTCCACAAGAATGTAATTCTGAAAGCATTGTGTTCTTCAGTGGATTAGTCTTACAGGATTAGTCAAAATCAAATTAGCAAAACAGCATTACTCTGGATTACATGCAAAATAGGATAAGGTATCAACTCTTAATGACATTGACCAAATAAGGATTTGACCCATAAAAGTTTATCATGAAGAGATCTGTGCCTTCACCACTTACCTTCCTTCTGTTAGAAGTCCGGGTTACTCTACTGACTTTATGGGAAGACATTTTTTCAGGGTTATTTGAAGAAATAAAGGTCTCTGTGCCTGATAATCAAGACAAGAAAAAACAGGTTGCTAATACAGAAATATTACGTGCATCATCTGTGGAAACTCTAGATGCTTTATTTTTGGATATTACCATTGCTTTGTTTTTTCCTAAACAAGAGTTTTTATTTTGAAGGGGCTTCAATACAACCTGTCAATTTTTTAATACAATGCATTATGATCAGTGTCACCCCTTCCCATCATTCTCGCTTTTGCTTAAAATATTACATTTTAAAACAAAGGAGGAAGCTGCAATGCTTGATAAGAAATGTACGCATTAACCTGCCCATGTAATTGTAACCCCTCTGTACAGTATGTTCACAAAAAATAAAAATAAAAAATAAATTAATTAAAAAAAATTACATTTTAAGCCAGGTGTCAGTGGCTTATGCCTGTAATCCTAGCTACTGAGGAGGCTGAGATCTGAGGATCACGGTTCTCAGCCAGCCTGGGCAGAAAAGTCTGTGAGAATTTTATCTCCAATTAACCACTAGAAATTCGGGAGTGGCACTGTGGCTCAAGTGGTAGAGCATTCACCTTGAGGTGAAGAGCCCAGGGATAGCGCCCAAGCCCAGAATTCAAGCCCCACGACCGACAAAAAAAAAAAAAAAATTACTTTTTAAGTCTAAATTACTTTTGCTTATGATATTTCACTGTTGTTTATAATATTATATTTAAACATAAATTACTAAGAAAAACAAATTCAGAGGCCCAAAAGTGTTAAAAAAAAAGGAAACTTCAATGTTTACTAAATAACTTTTACTACTTTGCATGTGACATATCTCAATGCTAAGACAACACCCTAAATCCTAATGCTGTGAACACATTAAAATGCACATTATTCATAATGTCCATTTATTTCAAACCACATTTTGTGGAATAGTTGAAATGAGGGCATTAATAAAGCTACGAAAATATTGTATTTAAATTTCTTAAAGTTTAGGAAAATTTTGATTTGATTGCTTTTATCAATATGAATAAAAGGTAGTCTAGTAAGTTAAGGGTTTTTCAAATGTCAGTGGCTATACTGAAAATCAGAATGATCTCAAATAAAAACAGAACAAGCCAAATGCAAAATTAGTAGATGGAAAGAAATAATAAGGTTAGGGCAGAAAGTAATAAAATGGAAAGACAAGTGTAAAGATTCTGGTTATCTGAAAAAAACACATGAGACTGATCGACCACATCCAACCTGACCAAAAGGAGAAAAAAACCCAAATAAATAAAATTCAGACGTCAAAATGGGACATCACACACACACACACACACACACACACACACACACACACACACACACACACTCACACTCCAGAGGACCATAGGGGAATATTTCAAAAAAATCTACATTTAAATAAGCTAAAAAATCCGGAGCAAATGGATAATGTTTTTGGCCTACCCAACTGAACCAAGAGGATATAAACCTTTAAACAGATCTATAACAAACATAGATCATAACAATGCAATTGAAGTAGTAATAGTTTCCCAACAAAAAATGCCTAAAAAAACCAATCCATAGCCAAATTCCATAGGACCTTTAAAGAAGAAATGGCATCAATACCCTTCGAACATTTCCATGAGATAGAAAGGGAAGAAATAGAATGCTATCAAATTCTATGAAGTCGGTATTATAATATTCCCAAATACAACAAAAACAGAATTTTAGACAAATCTCTGGTGGACATAGACACAAACATTCTAAACAGAACACTTGCAAAGATAAATAGCCCACAGAATGGGATATTTTTACTAGCTCTGTGTCAGACAAGGGCCTTATATCTAAAGTACACTTAGAGCTCAAAAAGTGAAACTCCTTAAAAATAAAGCCTCAAAGAAACAACAACTCAATTAATAAATGGGCTAAAAACTTAAAGAGGGCTGAGTTCCAGTGGCTCACACCACTAAGCTTAGCTACTTAGAAAGCTAAGATCTGAGATCCCAGGCAGGAAAGTCCATGAGACACTCATCTCTAATTAACCACCATAAAACTGGAAGAGGCGCCGTTGCAAGTGGTAAAGCGCTAGCCTTGAGCTAAAGAGCTGAGGGACAGTGCCCAGGCCCAGAGTTCAAGTCCCATAACCGAGGAGGGCAAAAACAAAAACAAAAAACCTTAAGAGACCTCTCAGAAGTAAGAATGGCCAATAGGCACATGAAGAAATGTTCAGCATCTCTGGTCATAAAAGAAATGCAAATCAAAACAACCTTGAGATTCTACCTCATCCAGTTAGAATGGCCATTATCAAGAAAACTAACAGAAACAGATGCTGGTGAAGATGTAGCCAAAAGGGAACCCTACTACACTGTTGGTGGAAACATAAAATTGTTTAGCCACTCTGGAAAGCAGTATGGAGGTTCCTCAAAAGACTAAACAAAGAGCTTTCCTATGACCCAGCAATTCCAGTCCTGAGCATTTATCCAATAGATCACAAAGAAAGTCACACTAAAGCTATCAGCACAACCATGATCACTGCAGCAACGTTTACCATAGCTAAGATATGGAATCAATGCAAATACCCCTCAGCAGATGAATGGATCAAAAATATGTGGTATATATACACAATGGAATTCTATGTTTCCATCAGAAAGAATGATAGTGTACCCTTTGTAAGGAAATGGAAAGACTTGGAAAGTAAGAGAAGCAAGCCGGACCCAAAGAAACATAGGTTGCATGATTTCCTTCATTTGTGGTAACTAAAATGTGCCTATAAATCTACAAATAAACACACTGGATGATAAAAAGAAAAAATATATACCTGGACATTATAAATTATACAGGACTCTAGCTATTCACACAGTGAGACCAAAGAAGGATATAAGCTTGGAGAGGATCATACAGGCTCAATAGCTATGTGCATATGATCATATAAAATGATATTTACTGAAATGAATCCAAGAAATAGAAACAAGAGTATTTTATGTTACTTTGCTTCTTGTTCTTTTATTTTCCTTCTGTTTTTTATTTGTGTATATTTTCTTATATGTAAGTTGATCTATTTTGGGGAACATAAGGGGGAGCAATGGTGGGACAGAGTGAACAATTTAGCAGTGATACTCACTAGAAACTATGCTGAAAATAAACTATATAACTCATGTGGGAGGGAGGTCAGGAGGGAAAAACTGGGAGAAAATGAGAAATGGTGACACTATTCAAAAAGAAATGTACTTGTTACCTGACTCATAATGATTAAAAAAAATTTGCAAACAGAATTCAATTAATAGCTCATTAATAAGATCAGACAATCACAATGGTTTAATCCCAGAGATATAAGGATGGTTCAACTTATGTAAATCAATAGATACAACACAGCACATAAGAGTCTGATGACGAAGATCACATAATCATTTCAACTGACACAGAAAAAGCCTTTGATAAAATAACAGCATTTTACACTATGTGCTCTAAAGAAACTAGGAACAGCAAGAATGAAATGAACATAACAAAGGCCACATATGACAATCCTATATCCAACATCATACTAAATGGGAATAAACTGTCATGAAGCTGTCATTACTGAGTGCTATCAGCAGGAGAGGGGAAGGCAGATGAGGAGAGAGGGAATGACAGTAAAGATGGCCCAAGAACTTTATATGCATGTAAGGCAACTGTTGACATTGTTTAAAGGGTGATCAGAGGAGAGGGCTGGATGGGGTGAAGTAGAGGAGGTACACTGTACATATTTTGGGGAATGTCATGATGAAATCCCAGTATACAACTAATGTATGCCAAAAAAAAGTGACCCTAACTATTCAAATAATTTCACTTGTGCATTGTAGCTTACTTTAATACTTAACTTGAGAAAGCAGCAGGCTGCATACAGCAAGTTTACAGAGTGGTACCCATATAAAGCAAGAGATTGGGATGTAATTTCTTATAAGCTTTTCTAACCACAGTATCAGGTTTTGTAAACCAGGCATAAACATTAAGAAAAAAACCCAAAAAAACAGATCACGTGACAGGCAGACCTGTGAGTTTTGAGATGATACCTACCTGAGACAGCCTCACACGGTGAAGATTTATTAGGACTCAGAACAGGGAGCGATACCGGAAGTGGCTCTATGTTTTCCTAAACAAAAGGAAAAAACAGTAAAAATCTCCTTAAATTCAGTGGCTAAACAATATGAACTTTTATTCAGAATAAAAATGAGAAGGGCTTATTCTGTCAAAGGGAATTATAATAAGTATAAAGAATAGTAAGTATAAAGATGAGAACTGTAGCAGAGCATGGAGGTACATGCCTGTAAGGTATTCAGGAGGTTAGGAAATTTCAGTCCAGTCAAGATGACATATGAGACCATCTCTCAGGGGAGGAAGGGAAGTAAAGAGGAGAGAGGGAGAAGAAAGGGAGAGAAAGGATAGGGGGCCCGGTGACAGTGGCTCACGCCTATAATCCTAGCTACTCAGGAGGCTGAGATCTGAGATTGCTGTTCAAAGCTGGCCTGGGCAGGAAAGGCTGTGAGACTCTTATCTCCAATAAACTACTCAGAAAACCGGAAGTGGCACTGTGGTTCAAGTGGTAGAGTGCTAGCCCTGAGCTGAAGGAGGGGCAGAACCCATGGCCCAGAGTTCAAGCCCCATGACTAACAACAACAAAAAAAGGGTAGGGGAAGGAGGAAGGGAGAAAGACAATAACAAAAGATTAAAAAGAAATCTAAGCAGGAAAGGATAATTGTATAATGCTGACTCTTCATCTCTCCAATAAAATGTTTACTGTCATTGACTAAAAAGAAAAAAAAAGTATTAGAAAATCAAAGTAACCAGATGCTGGTGCATCAACCCTGCAAATCCTAGTCACTTGGGAGAGTCCTGTGTTAAGCTCTGGCTGCTCTATGCCTTGTGTTTTCCTGTGTCACTCTGCACTAGCCACTGCACTTCTCCTGTAGCTGGAGTAACAGGTACATGTCACACACTATAACTGCACATGGCCCACTGCTTGAGATGGAGCCTCTTGAACTTCTATTTTAATGGACTAGCCTCAAAGCATAATCCCCTGATCTCTGCCTACCAAGTAGCTAAGCTACTTGGGTTTTACTTAGATTAAGAAGCTGGCTTTCTGCTTCTCCCTCTTCTTCCAATCCCTCCCTGTCCTTCTCCATGCATTCTGGCTGCCAGGCAGTACAGAAGCCATTTTACCACCCAGCCGCTGGGAGGTTCTGCCTTAGGGCTGGGACACCTCTGAGACCAGGAGCCAAAAATCTCCTCCTTCAGTTCTGTCAGGAGTTCTAATATAGTCAGTGCTCGCACTCAACAGGTTCAGCCGGATGAACAGCTGATGTATTACACTCACAAGATTCTCCTCCTTGTCGTCAAAATTGGGTTGAAGTAACTGCTCAGGAACTGGTGACAGGTCGGAGGGCTGGGGGCTGATGCTGCTCAAGTCCTTCTGTCGAGCAGGTGTGCCTCCTTTACGCAGTGGAGTGTTTGCTGGCAAAGACTCATCAAACACCTCGGGGCTGAGGTCCTCTCCAAAGGTCACTCTCTTCCTCTTCCTTGTGGTGTGTGCAGCCAGCACCTTACAAGCGTCTTCATCTTCAATGGGTAGGAAAGGCGAACACGTGAGAAAATGAAACTATTTTATCTAAAAGGATATACTAACCAGGTGCCAGTGACTCACACCTATAATCTTATCTACTTGGAGGCTGAGATCTGAGGATTTCAGTTCAAAGCCAGCCTAGGCAAGGAAGTCCATTAAATTCTTATCTTCAATTGACCACCAAAAAGCTGGAAGTGGAGTTGTGGATCAAGTGGTAGAACCAGCCTTGAGTGAAAAGGTCAAGCTAAGTGCAAAGCCCTGAGTCAGAGCCCTAGCACTAACACCAAAAATAAACAAAAGGGGCTGGGAAGGTGGCTCAGGGGTAGAGTGCTTGCCTCACATACATGAGGCCCTGGATTCGATTCCTCAGCACCACATAAGCAGAAAAAAGCCAAAGTGGCGCTGTGGCTCAAGTGGTAGGGCACTAGCCTTGAGCTAAAGAGCTGAGGGACAGCGCCCAGGCCCAGAGTTCAGGCGCCACGACCGACAAAAAAAAATACAGACAAATAAATAAAGGCATATACTAGAATATTTCAACACAATATATTCAACTATTACTGGTATTACTAAAAGAGTTTGTAGAACAACTTCAAAAAAAAGAGAGAGAAGCAAATTTCCAATAAAAACATGGCACAGATTTAAAAGTAAAAATATGTATATCTGCCAAGTCTATAAAACAGGAATGAAATGTTGTTTACAAGTTCCACCAGAAGGTTAAAAATAGGTGAAACAGATTTTTGGGCGGGGAGGGAGGCAGGACCACAGGCACACATGCAAGCCCTCTAACATTAAGCCACATCCTCAGCTTAGACCAATTCTGAGACTGCAGTCATTCTACTGGTCCCAGGGGCTCTTTATTTGCATGGAATAAAAGAAGCATCAATGTACTCTTGAATCACTAAAACCTGACGCATCACATCCCGTTTTATTGTGTCAAAATGAATTAACTTAAAAAAATATTCTACCTGCTTTTTGTTCTTTGCAACAGCTTGAAGGACTGGAGACAAAGCGTGGACGCGGCCCGTGGTTGCAGAGGCTGTGGTGGTGTTCCTAAACAAGACAGTCACTGAGAATGGAGCCTGATGTTTCCCTGCAAGGCAGATGCTGGAGCACTCAGCGTGACCTTAATTCTCATCATCATTCTGGCTTAAACACCAGTGTCAGTACAGGGGCTTGCTCCACATACAAATATGAACACATGCAGGAATAGATGCACATATACACAACCATACTTCCGGAAGAATGCTCTACCCAGGGATGAGTTCTCAAGGTGTAACCCCTCTGAACAATTAGTAGACAGGTGAAAATGGCTATTCACAATGAAGCTGAAACAATGTCTTGTCTGAGGAGGATGGGGAAAGGGCAGAAGAATGGAGAGTGGAAAGGTGGGATAGACTCGTGTGTGTGTGTGTGTGTGTGTGTGTGTGCGTGCGTGTGTGCGTGTGTGTGTGTGTGTGTGAAGATGGAATGAGCAACACAGATCAAGACACACTGTATTCATAAACTGACATGTTGAATTCACTCTCCTTGGTACCTCTATTGAAGATAATTTAAAAAGGAAGATAAAGAGCCTGTATTATGAAATACTCAATGACAGACATTTGTTTAGTTACTAGAGTAGCTGGAAGGAACTGGATAGGTCAATATTGTAAATTTTAAAAAATTATCATTTTAAAAAATGGCCTGAGGTGTAAGAAGTACAGTAAAACAAGAAAAACAAAACCAAAAAAAAGGCAGGCTGGCTTTCAACCACAATCTCCCAGATCTAGGTCTCCTGAGTAGCTAGAGTTATAAATATGAGACACGGGAGCCCAGCTCAAAGTATCTCTCAATCACCACGCCTCCTTTCTCCCCAGTCCTTGCTCCCATGAACTCGTTCATTTTCTCCAGCCTAGCCCTTTCCCACAACAGAACCTGCTCAAGTCACAGTCGTACCCATAGCAATGTCCTTAGAACAGCTATATCCCAAGCCAGTTATCTTCCTGACCAGAACATGAAGGTACAACACTGAAAAAACTTACATGGCATATATCAATCACATGCAAATTTGTTTTCATCAAAACAACTGAAGGAGTACATAAATAACCCAAACTTTATAAACCAATCAATGTTGCCTAACTCAGTATCAATATCCCTTATAATTCATCAACTCAGTTGTCAATATCATCCTATGATTCTAGTGGTGTGACTTGGGAGTTTGCTGAGTGATGTCATTAAGAGAAGTAAAAGAAAAACAAGACACCGTAAGTAGTGATGGAGGGATTAGGGATCCAAATGAGCTCTTCAACCCAAATGAAGTTGTTTAACAAAAAACATTTAAAATAGCAACTATCAGCTGGACACTGGTGGCTCATGCCTGTGATCCTAGCTACTCAGGAGGCTGAGATCTCAGGACCTCAGTTCAAAGCCAGTCTGGGCAGGAAAGTCTGTGAGACTCTTATCTGTAATTAACCACCAGAAAACAGGAAGTAGCTCTGTGGCTCAAGTGGTAGAGCGCTCACCTAGAGCCGAAAAGCTCAGGGACAGCGCCCAGGCCAAGTTCAAGCCTCACAACCAACAAAAAACCAACAACAAAAACTATATATCAGAAATGGGGAGACTTATCTGCCAAGGGCCATTTGGGTATTTGTAACATCACTCACGGATTACACAATATGGTTTCAGGCCAGCCTAGGCAAAAATATCGGCAAGACTTTCTCACAATGGAAGATGCTGGGTATGGTAGTTCACACCTGTCATCCTGGCTACAGCAGAAAGTATAAAATAAAAAGACTAGTCTAGGTGCATGCCCAGGTAAAATGTAAAGCCTCAAAAAAAGAGTATAAGGAGGGCTAGAGGCACAACTCCGTGGTGAAGCACCCTCCTGGCAAGACAGAGGCTGACTTCAAATCAAACACCACAAAACTGAAGAAAACAAGAAAGAGGAAAGGAGAGCAAGCATAGAGAGGAAGGGGAATAGATCCTTCGACACTATCATGTCGACACTATTGCGTGAGGAAATGGGATCTTCCTACCTGCCTGCTCTCGGGAAGTGGGTTCACAGGTTTCTTCAACACAGAACGAAGCACAGAGGCCTGGGGCAGTAGGGTGTCCTCAGTGCACACTGGCATGGCGGGTGATGTGACATCCGGGCATGCGCGGGCGCTCACTCCTGCTACGAGCCCATCCAGGGGGACAGCATTTTCTTCCACGCCGTCAGCAACCACCCGTCCTTCGAGATAAAGCCATCAGCGTGAGAGACAGAAGACGCCCAAGCCTGCTTGTTTCACACCACAGACATCTGATATGGGGCATGTGCAAAGATAATACCGTGACTATTAAGGAATTTCACGGGACGCAGGGCTTGCCCTGCTCATTCCAGCTGTTCAGCAGGTGGACATTTGGAAGATCATGGTCTAAGGCCAGCTTGGGCAAGTTTAGTACCTCATCATAATAAAACAAGCCCAGCATGGTGTCAACAGCAGGCCTATAGACCCAGCTACATGGGAAGCCTCAGTAAAAGGATCAAGGTCCGAGACCTGTCTGAGCTAGAAGTACAAGACTCTACCCCAAAAGTAATGCCAAAGGGGCTGGAGGTGTGGTTCAGGTGGTAGAACACCTGCTTAGCAAGAGTAAAGCCCTGAATTCAACCCCCAGTATTGCAAAAACTTAACCTGTTTGAATTCTATCTGATAGTTTAAAGTAAAACTGGTAACATCTATGGGCATTACATTGAAGTAAATACATGACCAATAGTGCAAAGGGCTGGAGGAGCCACGGAGTGGCAGGCCTGAGCTAGAGCTGTCCAGTTCTGTATTTTATGCAAAGCTATACAATATTATCTGGAAGAAGACGGTAAGAATATAATTGCATGTTGGAATCCCAGCACAATTAACAAAACAGAAAGGTTTTAATGGGCTAAATATAACTAAAAGGCAGCAAAACCAGAAGTGCACCTCGACGGTATTCTACTTGCCCAGTAAATGCAAGGTCTTGAGGTCAAACCCCAGTTCCACAAAAATAAATATTCAACTATATGTCTTATAAAAACTTTTACTTGAAGCCAGGTGCCAGTGGTTCATACCTGTAATCCTAGCTACTCAGGAGGCTGAGATCTGAGGATAGCAGTTCAAAGACAGCCCGGGCAGGAAAGTCTGAGGTTCTTATATCCAATAAACCACTAGAAAACTGGAAGTGGCACTGTGGCTCAAGCGGTAGAGCACTCACCTTGAGCTGAAGTGCTGAGGGATAGTGCCCAAGCCTAGAGTTCAAGCCCCACAACCAACAAAAAACAACAACAAAAACTTTTACTTTAAAATAGCCCAAACAAACCAAGTGCTGGTGGTTGATGCCTGTAATCCTAGCTAGTCAGGAGGCTGAGATCTAAGGATCAAAGTTCAAAGTCAGCCTGGGCAGGAAACTCTGTGAGACTCTTATCTCTAATTAACCAGCAAAATGCCAGAAGAGAATTGCGGCTCAAGTGGCTGAAAGCTAACCTTGAGCTCAAAAGCTCAAGGACAGCGCCCAAACCCTGAGTTCAAGCCCCACAACTGGCACATGCATGCACACATGCACACGCGCACATGTGCTCACACACCCACACAGAACACATGCAAGCCATACACACACAAAAGCCAGAAGTACAAGTGTGACTCAAGTGCTAAAGCACCAGTTTTGAAATGGAAACACCAAATGAGAGTAGGCGGCTGAGTTCAAGTCCTAGTATCATCAGCACTCATAAAATAATAAACAAAATAACCCAGGCAGAACAAAAACAATCCTAACAACTTGCTAGAAACTCAAATACAAGCAAATTGATGCTGGGAAAGGCTAAATGATTGTCACATAAAACACCTTCAGTACACTAGAAAACAGAAGTGAAAGGATACTGATTCTCTAACAAAATATGCTTGTTTGTAGGTCTTGAGTTTGTTTTTTCCCTCAGAGTGGGGGAGTTCACTATGTGTCATCCATAGGTGTGGACTACTATGCTTGGCTGACCCTACTCCACACAGTATTCGACAAGCCTAGAAATATTCACGAACTCCGGACAGCAGTTCGAAAAGAAAAGATTGCTCAGAAAATGGTTAAGTCCACAATACATTTAAAAACATTAAGTCTACAATATACTTCCTAGGTCAAGAGTTCTAAAAATGTAGAAACTCATTAGTGTCCCCCAATTTTAGTATGGCCACACTAATCACAAATGTCACTGGCACCGAGTTAGATTATATACTTACCATTTGAAGCCTCTGTGAGCTCTTGAACAAAAACAGACTCCTCAATTGCAAAGCCAGATTGGGTAAACCCAAGATCAGATGATTTCTGGGGAAGAAACATTCAAGAGTTAAGAAGTGGCTCAGAGCGGTGGCACAAGCCTGTAATCCCAGCTATTCTGGAGGTAGAAATTGAGAGGATGGTGGTTCATGGCCCACCTGGTCCTCAACTAACAAGCTGAGTACAGTAGTGCCTACCTATTGGTTCCAGCTAATGGGAGGATCAGGCAGGAGGATCTCAGTCCAAGCCCAGACCCCATCTCAAGGACCCCATCTCAGCTTGGGCTGAGGCTCAAGCCTGCAGCAAGCAAGAGTCTACAGTGATTTAACGATGGATGGTTCATCCTGACTGTACCCCAAACATCTCCCCAAACAATTTTCGTTGGCAGCCTGTTGGAAGCCTAGAAAGCTGTGTTATCTGCTTATCCACTGAAGAGCAAATTCTCAAAATAAAGGAAAGTATTATATAATGACTGATCAAACATAAAAAGGGAAATAAGTAGTAGGCAGGAGAGAAAATCTATTGCTCTCAACTTTGCGATCATTTCTGCATCACGCTGCACATCCAGACAAAGTTCTGATGACAATTACTACTGCTTCAGTCAGATGATGATTTTATATTAACCTGAATATAGCAGAAGGGGCAACTTTGAGACACAAAAGAAACCCACTAGATCTGGGAATCTCTACTAACCAACATGCACTTAGTCATGCACTGGGCTAAGTGACAGAGCAGGTATAAAAAAAGAGTTCCAGCTGCGATGTGGCAATTGCCTCTTCCCAAAAAGAAGGCAAGAAGCTCCTGGAAAAAACTAACCAAGAGCACAAAGCAATAGAAGGCACTCTGAGCCAGGCACCGATGGCTCAAGCCTGTAATCCTAGCTACTCAGAAGGCTGAGATCTGAGGATCTCGGTTCAAAGCCAGCCCAGCCCAGGCAGGAAAGTCCATGAGACTCTTATCTCCAATAAACCACTAGAAGACCAGAAGTGGCGCTGTGGCTCAAGCAGTAGAGCACTCGCCTTGAGCTGAAGAGCGCAGGGACAGCGACCAAGCCTAAAGTTCAAGCCCCACAACTGACCAAAAAAAAAAAAAAAAGGCGCTCTGGAGACTGGTGGTCCTCATAGCTGCATGCTAGTCAATGGACTGCAGGAGAGGAATTTTCCTCCCACCTTAGGAAAAACGACAGCCTTGTCCTTTAAGAATCTTGATAGGCTTTGGTGGTCACAGGCCAGAAAACTCCTTAAGTCTACCTGAAAGAAGTGAGCAGAACAACAGGAATGGCTGAACAGCATCCTGCTTCCCCACCAGACTTAGGCAAGGCAGGGCCAGTAAGTGGAAGTGCGTAACAGCACTACACACACAATCCCCAGTCACTACTGCAGGCAGCTGGAGTTGATGCTTAAATCACCCCCCATCCATATGCCCAAAGCACAAAAAGCTGCTTGCTTGAGGAGCCAAGCACTTCAGACTCACGCCAGCAACCCTAGCTACTCAGGAGGCTGAGACCTGAGAGTCTCAGTTTGAAGCCAGCCCAGAGAGACAAATCCTCAAGACTCTTAATTCTAATTAACAAGCAAAAGGCCAAAACAAGAGACATGGCTCAAATGGTAGAGCACTAGTTATGAGTGAAAAAGTCAAGTGACAGCATGAGAGCCTGAGTTCAGGCCTCACACAATAACAGAAAACAAAAACAAAAACTGGCTTGAAGACAAGACAAGACCCAATCATCCCCTCACGCAGAAGACCCCAGGGCTCTTTCCATAAAGTCTTCTGCATCCAATTAGTGGCGGAAAGTAACCTACCTATTAGAACTAGTAAAAGTAAAGTTAGCGTGTGGGAAACATACTTGAAATTTAAAACCCAGTCACCATGAGGTTGAACTACTACTGCCTATGAGCCCAGTGTGAGTGTCTATGGAGAAGGTGTGGCTCACCTCAAGGCCAGCAGCAGCACCAGAAGCATGCCGCCTCGGGGTGCCAGCAGTCAACTCCTGCACATCCTCCGTGGCTTTTCCATCCAAGGTACTGAAAGGGTCAGTGGACTTGCTCTGCGAGGATATTCTCCGACGTTTGGATGAGTTGGTAGAGGACCCACACTGCTGGTATTCACCAAGGCATTCCTTTTCAGCTACTTACAGAAAATAGAAACAATGACACAGGAATATAAATCTCCTTCAACCCCCCCCCCACTTTTTTCTGTATGTGTGCTGGTACTGGAGCTTGAACTCAGGGTCTCATGCTCTCACGTGGCTTTTTTTTGCATAAAGCTGGTGCTCTACCATTTGGGCCATGGCTCCACTTCCTGGCTTTCTGCTGGTAAAGTCAGCCCAGGCAGACTTTGGACCATCATCCTTAGATCTCAGACTCCTGAGTAGCTGGGATTATACACATGAGCCACTAGCACCTGGTAGTATTTTCTTTTTAAGTATTATTTTAAAATCTAGTATATTATAGTACTTTTATGACAATTCATTGTTTATGTCTAATTTAACAATGAAAAGGAAGATGTTTATCACTCAAAAAGAAAATCTGAGTGAAAGAAAAAGTATGACTACTAAAAAGATAATCGAAAATTTCATTATTGGACTAAAGCCTTTCTTAGACTTTGTGATGTACAGAGACACTGAGTCACATTTACACTTCTGACATGGTATGGCAGGCTTTCTAAATTTGCTATGAAGCCACCCATTTCCAAAACTGTAAAGGGAATGTTTATCATCTAATGCTGTTCTGTTTCGAGTCTATGTAATTTTTGTAAAAAAATATAACTGCAATGTTCTCTCTACAAAAATGGGAATTTAACATCTACAGAATTACAATGATGGCCCAGGTTAAAAATTCAAAGCCCAGGCAAAAGTTCAAATAAGCAAGTTATAGTCTACAAATACAAATCAGGAAGACAGTTTCAGAAGTGGCACAGAATCTTCTGGAACCTCAGAGGGTAAACTGATTCCTCAGAGGAATGGTTATAATGATCTCAGTTAAGACCAAGACTGTCCAGTCCTGATACCTGAAAGTTTTGTGACTGAAAAATTCAAAATGACTGAAAAATAACATACTGCATTATAATCTCAGATCCAGTGAGGAATACAGCAGACTACTCTGCTGTCAGCCTGAACATATTTGTGGTTACCACCAAAACTGGGTATTGGCACTCACATAAACATTTGCCAAACAACAGCCATTCCATAAAAAGCAAGCACTGCACATTCAGATTTTGCTCTGTGCAAAAGCTGAAGTGATCTAGTTAACTCCAACCTCTTCAAAGTTGAAACTCAATTGTGACGATGTTGCAATGAAGGCTTGTCTCACCATGGTCAAGCCAAACCGGATGGGCTTGCAGTGTATCTGGGTGGTACACTTGCCCAGCATTCCCAGGCCTTGGGCTCTGTCCTCAGCACAGAGAAGCAAGAAATGCACAGTGATGTGTGCAATGTCTTGAATTTTAAATGTGAGGGTCCATGTAAAGACTTTCACATTACAAAATTAAGCTTTTCTCATGTCCCAGGAGCTTGGGACCCAAAAGTCAGTCAGCCTGAACGCAATCTTCCCACTCACGCAAGCCTGCTGCCTCACACCCACCTTCTGTCTCTGAGAATTCTGGACAGTGAGCCATTTTCTTGTTTTCCTTTATGGGGTGAAAAGCTGACCGGAAAGCAGATATTCGCTCTCTTAAAGAAGTAACATTTCGATAAGGTCCAGGGCTACCCTGTGAAGGGACAGACATAAAAAGAGTTTTATAAATCCAACAGTTTCTGTGTTCTAGGCCTATCATCACCAAATACCCAAAGGCTTTTTGAAGATGAGAGATAATGAATGAACCAGTGCAGCACACACTCCTGTCTGGACACTGCCTGTGCTAAAGCATTGCTGCCCTCTGCTCCTCCCTACTTTTCAAAACCTGAGAGTGATTAATGGTTTATGCGTAGTCTCAAGCTGGTTAACATGAAACGAATGAACCAAAAGCAGCCTGGGACTGGTAGACAAAAGGCATTCCCTGTGATTTGCAGGTGAGCAAATCTCAGAAAACATGGAATTCCAGAGATGGACAAAGAAGAAGGGGCAGAAGGAAGCTGTCCACTTGTGAATTTTATCAGAGTGTGCTCAAGTCATCTGAGTGTCACCTTTTGTTGCCAGGGAAATTACCTCCTTGGAGGGCAGAAAGTCGGTCATTCATTTTTTTAAAAATCCGGTGGGGTAAGTCCAAGGCCTCTCTTGAAATCCTGCTGACCAGGTTCCAAACAAAGATTACTTACTGAAATGAACTTTATCATACTAGCAGAACAGAAGTAATCAATAATGGGAAGTTATCTTATAACAAGGTATTGTACATTTAAGAGTTCAGTACAGTAATCTCATCCACTCAGAAAAGACAGGTGGAAGGCAGTTCTAGGCCAACCCAGGCAAACAGAGTTAGTAAGTTTCATCTCAAAAACAAGCCAAACATGGTAGCACATCACTGTAACTCCAGCTGCTTGGGAGGAAGGGAAGGGGATCCTGGTCCAAAGCTGGCTATGGCAATATGTGCAAGACTATCTGAAAAACAAACTATAAGCAAAAAAGACTGGGGTGTGACTCAGGTGGTAGATGACCTGCTTAGCAGGTACTGCAGAGCCTGATTTCAATTATCATTACTGCCAAGAAACAGAATTCAGTTCAGACAAAAAAAAATTCTGATTTTTCTTCTGTTACTACATAGGTATTTCCACTGATGTTAGAACCTGTGGCAATGTTTAAATTCTCATCAACAGGTAAGAGTAAAAATTACCTTCTCAGATATCAGATGGAGAAAAAGTGGTTAAAGTCTTAGAGACATGTTTGATGATCTGTTCATACACTTCACTCTATTCTCAGTTAACTATTTTCAGAAAACCAACTTTCTGTGACACAACAGGAGAGCTGAAATTTGGATACATATGGTGATGCAAACATTTATGACAAACAGCATACGACCTTCACAAAAGGCTCTCTAACAGAGGAAAGACACACAAACTACCCTGAAGTGGCTTTTGTGCTCTCATATTACATCGTGGCATGGCTGGTTTAAGCACTTTAAAATGCTGTTTAGTACAGGAAACTAAAATTCTCTAGTCAAAAATGTTTTCTCCACAGGGCAGCAGAAGTAAAGCCTAACTGAGGTTAACAGGCCACAGCAGAAAAGGTGGGGGACCAGGGCCAGCCAGAACAGGCCGGCAGTTCTAGAAGTTCTGTGGAGGGGCACTGGGCAGGAAGAGGAGCCAAGGAGTCTGGCAAGAACCCCGGGAAAGAAGACAGGACAACCTAGAAGGAAAACCCAGCTCAGAATAATGCACAGGAAGCAATGACGTCCACACTCGAAAATGCTGACATCACGGAAGAAAGCTAGAGAGACTGGGAAGCATGAGAAGGGAGCATTAGGAAAGAGGAGGGCTCATTCCGCACTGTTCCCTCTGGAGGCCAGCAGTGAATGCCAGGCATGGAAAGAGGAGGAAACAGCAGCACAACTGTCATTAAGACACAGGGAATCAGCCCTATCAGCCACACATGCTAAAATGAAAGCCCAGACAAAGGAACTCCAAACTACTCCTATACAAATAAATAGCTGAGGCTTAGTGGTAGAGTGCTCACCTAGCATGCAGGAAGCCCTGGATTCCATTCCTCAGTACCACATACACCGAAAAAGCCCGAAGTGACGCTGTGGCTTAAGTAGAATGCTAGCACTGAGCAAAAGAAGCTCAAGGACAGTGCCCAGGCCCTGAGTTCAAGCCCCAGGACTGGCAAAAAAAAAAAAAAAAAGTAAAATAAATAAATAAATAGCCCAGCAGTACTACCTGATCTTCTACCCTGTGAATACATAATACATTTATTAATGTAAACTTGTAAAAATATCTGCAAGATGATTTTATACTGCTGGGACTGGAATTCAGAGTGGGTAAGACATAAGAGAAAACTAAAACAAAAAACCTAAGGGGGTGAAAAACAAAAGTCACCTCTGGTAACTTGGTAAATTTGAAGATGATATTGTATAATAAATGAGAAGTCTAAACCAGGGAGGGGAAAAAAGTTACTTAGTAACTACCAGAAAAACAAAATTCGTGCAAGAATGGAAAATTAACTGTAACATACCTACATAGCACTTTGAGAAGTATCTACAGAGTTAAAAGCCCAGGCGTGTCCTAGGAATTGCATAAGCACATTGTTTCATTTATGCCAGATTTAATTTTAAAATTCTTGCTGATAATATATCACCTTTATTTTGTATGTGAGGAAACAGACAGAGGACATAAGTAGCCAGCCCCAACACACAACTAGTAAACAAGGCTAAGAATCAAACCAAAGCAACAAAGCTCAGCCTCTCTGCTCTGAGCCACCACACAGCAGATCTGAGAGATGTTTACTGCTGCTGTTAGAAAATTACTGAGAGCAATGGGGACAAATGATGAGAGGGGGGACATCGATCAAGATGCACTGTACTTATACACTGATTTGCTGAATGGTAACCTCTTTGTGCAGCTATTAAATTAAAAAAAAAACCTTCCTATGAAAAAAAATTAGTGAGCACTCCAAAGATTGTATATGTTGCTATATATCAGAAGTATTTAATAGTGTCTTCAAAGAATATTCTTGTGTAACTGACTAAACAAGCCCAACAAAGTTTTGCATGTGTGCATGTTTCAGTACTGGGTTTGAATTCAAGAGTTGTGCTCCACAAAGCACAACTTAAGCCACACCCCCAACTCTATTTGCTTTGATAAAGGGTCTCAATTTTTGGTACGATCACCCTGGGATATTGAGTCTCCCAATCCCAGCCTCATTGGTAGCTATGGGATGACAGGGGTGCATCACTGTGCCCAGCGCAATGAAGATTTCTTAAAAGCTGGTTGCAACGTCAGGAAATCCTACCAATGCACGGTTCACATTGTGATGTTAAGAACTATCAGGCTGGCTTGAATGTGAGGCTTTTACTCATTCAAGAGTCTCAAACAACATGCACATAGGGAAAAACATGGGTTTATTATGCTATGCAGATTTTCCAAATCTTGGCACATTTTATTAGGCAGTATCCAAGTATCACATCAATATCACCACTGATTAATCAGAAAGCCTATCAGGGAGTTGTCAAACTTACATGTTTTCTAAAATTTCAAAATCCTTTAGAAAATGCAAATTTTCTTGTTGGCAACACACGCTTGTAGATGTGGTAGATTCACTGTTCATTTAGAGAAAACGCCAGTCGCATTCCCAATCTTACTACCATGATTTGTCAGTTTCTCTTTCACATAAAAATGATTCTCCATAAAAATGAAATAGCTGGCTCGGCACACAGCTCCATTATCTGAGATGGTTCTAGAACACCCAGCACACCTGTGCGTGTGCTTCCAAAGTGCTGCACAAGGACTTCGTACCTCACAGAATACTCAAGGGCTAGGGCTAGGATGACTCCACAAAACTGGCCATTCTTAGTGCATTAGGGACATTTGATGAAGCTGACATTATGTCCGTGAAGGCCTGACAGCTTGAAATCACCAGCTGGGCACTGACAACAGAAGATGAGCCATTTGCTCTTTTCTACAAGGCTATCCAAAGACATTTGGTCCTAGAGAACCCTTGTCTGTTACACACCAATAGAAAGTTATCATAAAACT
The DNA here is from genome assembly GCF_000151885.1 of Dipodomys ordii. Lineage (NCBI taxonomy): Eukaryota > Metazoa > Chordata > Mammalia > Rodentia > Heteromyidae > Dipodomys > Dipodomys ordii. Next base: position 860,558 of record NW_012267405.1, read on the forward strand.
ATTATAAACCCTAGCTGGCTGCTGATGGCTCATGCCAATAACCCTAGCTACTCAGTAGACTGAGATCTGAATATTGTGGTTTGAAGCCAGCCTGGGCAAGAAAAGTCTGTAAGCCTTTTATCTCCAATTAACTACAAAAACCCCAAAGTAGCTCAAGTGGCAGAGCACTAGGGACAGTGCGTAGGCCCAGAGTTCAAACCTCTAGACTGGGGGGCGGGGTAGAGGTGGGCGTGTGGACAGGGAAGGGAGACAATGGCGACAACCAATGGACGGATGGACAGACACACACCAGAGACAATCTACTAAAAGAAAACAGTGCCTCACCTCATGCTAGAAAAATTGACATTATATATACAAATAAAAAGAGCTCTCTAGTTACCACGCGCATGCTCAACCTCATCAAGAGCTTTTAACACACTCTTAACCTCATCAAGCACACTTAACTCACTCTGCACACACTGACAACTGGCTCCCCAGATCCAAATCAGGTAGATACACCGGAAGCAGCATCCTACACGAGCTTAACAAAGCAAAGCAAGGACTCACCTGGAGAGGGGAACACCAGGATCTCTCCAGCGGAGATTTCTCTGCATTCTTCAAGTTCCGCTGCTGAGCAATGAAGCGGATCAGGTGGTTTGTTTCAGGAGAGCCCCGGGTTCCAACTGCAGAACGTCGTCTGAACTTTTTCAGATAGGGCGATGACTTCCCTGTAAGAAAGCTTTCTTACAAATTGGAACAATACAAAGCAATCACGAGTGATCATGTCCAATGCCCATGATACCCCAGCCCAGAGAAAGCAGAATAAACACGGCAGACTGGGGAAGTGGTGTGCACATCAGCAGAAATCAAGGGATGTGTGTTGTCCTGAATTAGCCCATGCTGCTAGAATGGCAAGCACCTGCTCATAAGTCATTAATAAAGCTATTAACTAAAAACACAAAAACACTTTCATTATCTTTAATTTTTGTTTCACATTTTCTGCACAAAAAATTGGATAATGGATTGCCTTGGACTGAGAATTTCTCCTTTTCTGAATTAAGTCTTATCCCTGAGAATCTGAAGAAAAATTATTCGCCACGACACCTGTACAGTAAGTCTTCCCTAAACCATTTCTTGTTGCATGGTTTCAGACACCTACAGTCTGAAAACAGTTCATGGAAAAGGACAGAAATAAACAATTCATAAGTTACAAATTTTGTGTCACTCTAAACTGGCCAGCTCCATCTTGCTCTGGACACAGATCATTCCACTACAAACACCACCATCTATTATGTCACTTCCTGGCTATCAGGTAATACTGTTGGAGGCTGGTAGAGCTGGCAACAAGTACCCTTATTTCACTTGGTAATGACTCTATGCTCAATAGTAGTGATGCTGGCAATTCAGGTGTGATAAAAAAGAAGCTGCTCTGTGCATTAAGTGAAAAGAAAGTTCAGTAAGATGCACAGAGGTCACTGCATCACAAGGGCCCTGACTGAGTCCACGGATGCTTCCCTCCATGAATTTGTAGGAGGATGGCATTACTGGGTGGTGCAGTCTCACCGGTAGCATGCTCCCTCTCTGCTTCCTGCCTGCCATGAGGAGGAAATTTGTTTCTCCACGTATTGTTCAAGGCCCTATTTTCTGTCTCACATCAGACCCAAAGCAATAGACCGAGCAACCACAGATCAAAACCTCTGGAACCATGAGCCAAAGTCACCTTTTCCTCACTCTAAATGGCTTGTGTCATATATTTTGTCATTGCAATGAAAATCTCAATGCATATTCACAAAACTTTGATTACACAGTTAAGAACTGCTGCATGCTAATCGCATAATCTCTTACTTTGCTTACTGTGATTATCAAGTGTAATCATTAGAATGTATGCCTAGGAAAAAGCAGAACTAGCCTTAGTTCTAAACCCACTGAGAATCGTGGAACAGATCCCTGTGGAGCTTCACTTTACAAATGAATCTCACTTCTAAAGTCTGAAGGTGGACAGAGGTGCAGAACCCAGTCTGTCAGTGTTTTTTTTTTAATTGCTCTTTGATTTCCTCTTATACGTACTCATAAAATGTAGAACTATTCATATCATATCATTTCTTGGATCTCATGTGTCAGGTTGAAAAGTTCCTTGCACTATTCTTTTCCAGGGTGGTCAGGAAGCACAAGACTTAGGACCATGACCATGCTGGGGCTCTGAGTTTGGTAATCCTTGCTGCTAGACAAACTGCAATGCACACAACAGGCCACGTTTCCAGGGTCAGTCAATTAGGATACTCAGTTATAAAACAGTCAGTATAGAAGTGCAACTCCCAGTCAGGTGTCACTCCCATATCCTTGGGAGATTGAGAGGTAAAGGATTGCAGTTTGAAGCCAGCCTGGATAGGAAAGTCTATGAGACTCCTATCTTCAATTTACCACCAAAAAGCCAGAAGTAAAAGGGTGGCTCAAGTGGTAAAGTACCAGCCTTGAGCAACCAAACTAAGAGAAGGCACAAAGCCCTGAATTCAAGCCCTGGTACCAACAAGCATACACATACACACACACACACTCACACATACAAATGACACAACTTCTCTTACCTGCAGAATTCTTAACAAAACTTTCAGGTGTAATTCCCAGTTGCTCCACTGTTACTGTGGAAAAGTTCAAAGGTGACTTAAAAGCATCTGAGGTGCAAAAATTAGGAGCTGCTTCCGTGAGGTTCTTCTGGGGCGTCACAAGCTTTCCAGTCCCCAAAATAAAAGAGGCATTTTCTGAAAACAGACAGCAGCGTTAAGAGGGGGTAGACATCACTTGTCAGAAGAAATACTTGAGTCTTCAATTTCACAAGCAGGCAGCAGAGATCGCCACATACCGGAGTTATTAACAGCAGACTCCTTGCTTTCACAGGGTTCCTGGTCCTTTGAACTCGGATCCATCTGAAAGATGAAAGGGGATGGGGGGGCGGGGAGGACCCACCGCCAATATCAATTCACGTAACTGGCTGAAAAAGCCTCCTTCAATACAATGCAGTGACACGGAAGTACAGAGGGTATTTCTGGGGTGCAAATTAAATACAAAATGGAGAACACAAAGCAGCCGTCGTTAAGACCTGGCCAGGGCTGTTCCGCCTTTCTGGGCCCTGTCCGCCCCCCCACCCCCGCACCGCGTTAGCAGCTGCGGCCGGGTGCATTTCCACAAGTTCCAGCCCGGGGCGGGGTGGGGGGAGCCCCAGGAGCTCTGCTCCTCAGAGCCTCCCGGTTATGCGGGGCAGGGCTCCGTGAGCCCGGCGCTGAGGAGCACCGAGGCCCCAGCACCGGGCCCCGACGCGCACCGACCTACCTCTCACGCCCACCGCACCTCCCAGGGCCCCAACCGATTCGGAAAACTGCGTGCGAGGGTCGCGCGGCCCCGCCCGTCGTCCGGCCGACCCCGGGGGCCCGCTGGCTGCAGCACCCCG
>NW_012267405.1:866856-931410 GCF_000151885.1 Dipodomys ordii
AAACCGGAAGTGGCGCTGTAGCTCAAGTGGTAGAGCGCTCGCCTTGAGCTGAAGAGCTGAGGGACAGCGCCCAGGCCCAGAGTTCAAGCCCCACGACGGACAAAAAAAAAAAAAAGAAAAAAAAGAAAAAATATTAAAATGACTTATTTGACAGAAGAGCAGAATAACACGTAACAGTCTGAAGTATATATATATTATATATTTAATGTTTGTGTATGTAAATAGGATTGGCAGGATTCCTGAAGAACATGCTAAAACAGTGCCAAGTTTGATTTCTCATCCACCAGCTAGAATGTCTATATCACTTACATTGTCTTCTTTACCTTGTTTCTGCTATTTTTCCTGGTCATAAAAGTAACCTGTTTTTTCCTTTCCTAGGTGGTTCTGTGGTTGTCATGCTGGGCCAGAGAACTGCGGGACGGGGGTGGGGAGGCACAGATCTCTTTCCTACACCACAGGCTCATGTTAGACTTTCCGTCTGGCATATCAGGATGAATAAGTCAGGAGTGCTTTGATGTTGGAGGGAGGCCTCCTCACTCTCCAGAATCATTTTCCCATGGGAAATGCACCTGCCACAGAGAGTCTATAGGACAATCCATCAGAGTTCAGGACAAAACATGCATATTATTCATGTTCTTACTCAAAATATAAAATAACATGAAAACTTAATCACTGTAAAACAACAACAACAAAACCCATGCATCTGCATTCTGGGTCTTGTCAGGCTTCCCCCAAAGGAAGGGTGACAGGGAGCAGCCTCACTGAAATCCTTTGACACATTGTGATAGAAAGAAGCAGACAGGGCCACTGTTTATGTAGCATCTAGTCTCAACTAAAGTAACCCTTGCCACAGTGCCAAGTGATTCAAAGATGCTGCAGATAGAAGATAGCATTAATTATGCGAGCAAAGTAAACAACTAGAAAATGGCAGAGCTGCTGCTTCTGGCATAAAAAAACACAAAACCTAGGAGACTTAAAAAATAAAAGGAGTCCTTTGGATCTCAAGTCAAAAATGCCAACTCTTAAAAAAGACTGAGGTACTCTATAATAATTGCTATTAACAGTCAGCTTCCCCTTAATGTATATTGTTCTTTGGAATATTATCCATTTATAGGGTGAGGTCATCCTAATTAGGAGGACATTTAAATATATTTCCCAGCATATGAAGACAAATAGCTATGGGATTATATTTCTTCTTCCCCCCCTTTTTAGAATGTTGAATGTTTAAAATCAATCTCGTATTTAATAGAATCTAGTGGCAAATATTTCTGGGATCTTTCTAGCCAATTCACAGTCCAAGTAAATAAGAATCCTTCTATCATCTGGGAACATGTGTACTTTCTGATGCTGCTATGTAATTTATAAATAACAATATGTTGAGTACATGCCCCAAAATGTCTTTGGGATGGGTTTGTATTGTCAAAAGTGTTTAGAGGGCTGGGAATGTGGCTTAGTGGTAGAGTGCTTGCCTAGCATACACGAAGCCCTGGGTTCGATTCCTCAGTACCACATAAACAGAAAAGGCTGGAAGTGGTGCTGTGGCTCAAATGGTAGAGTGCCAGCCTTTAGCAAAAGAAGCTTAGGGACAGTGCCCAGGACCTGGGTTCAAGCCCGAGGACTGGCCAAAAAAAGAAACAAAAGGTATTTAGAGACCCTAGTCCTAAAGAATTGGGATTTTAAAACTGGTAGTGGTGCTTTAAATTACTCAGGAAAACTCTCTTACCTTTCTTGTTGTACCTCAGAGTCCCCATTCTCTTGTTATTACTCCCTGTAGCCCTTGACACTAAGGAGATTGAAATGAAGATCCAGACATCCATATATGTACGGCTACTAAGCAACTTGTTGTTCATGAAACCAGTTTCTGTACATCTTGAGAATAACATGCTTGAATATTCAGTAATGAGTTGTGCAAATCATAGGCCTTCAGTGTACCTCATTCATTCATTTAATACTCACCAGGTGCTTTTTATTAATGAGCTACCACTGGAGCTCATTAATTATTAATGAGCTACCAAACAAACTACTAGAGACAGTAGTTAATAAACATCTTCATTCTATACTGATGTTCACATTCTTGGTCCAGGAAATAACTCTTTCCTTCTGGCTTTGATTTGAAATTATATAATGTGTGTGTGTGTGTGTCTCTGTGTGTGTGTGTGTGTCTGTGTGTGTGCGAGTGATTCAGTCCTCAGATTTGAACTCACTACATTGTTGGCACTGCCTCTTGAAATCTAAACATCAGTGAGAACCCTATAAGAGCATACTCTTTATGCTTAAATCTTTGATGTTATATTCCATATGTACAAAAGAATGCAATAAGGAATGTTAATATATCTGCACATGGCTTAAGTAGTAGAGCACTTGACTAGCAAACATGAGGCTTTTAAGTTCAATCTCCAGTACCACCAAAAAGAAAATTAACACATATACTTAAAAGAAAAATAATGTAACAAATATCCATAAACCTGCCATAAGCACTAGTATATTGGCAGTTATTGTGTTTATTTTCCTGTTCTCTTGCCTTCCTATAAAGATAGCTATGTTCATGAATTTCATATTTTGCTATTTTTTATTTTTAATCAATAGTTTTGTATGTCCACCTAACCTATATGTTTTTTGTTTTGGTAACTTTTAGACATTGTGTATTGTTGGTATCATATGCAATCCTTTGGAACTTTATTCATTTTTACTGCTTCATTGAAGTCCATTATATGAAAACCACAGCTGGGCGCTGGTGACTTTATGCCTACTTCGGAAGCTGAGATCTGAGGATCATGGTTCACAAGCCCAAGCAGACAACTGCTAGAGGCTTCTGTCTCCAATTAAACAGCAATAAGCCAGAAGTGGAGCCATGTTGCAAGTGGTAGAACCTCTGCTTTGAGTGGAAAGAGCTGAGCAAGAGTATGAGGTCACCAAGTTCAAGCCCTAGTAGTGGCACACACAAAAAGAAAGACTGGTGTGCAGGTGACAGTGACAGCTGTCAGAGCCTAGATTCACATGCAGTCTATGCACAGCCACAGCACTGCTTAAAGTAGCGTAAGGTTGTGGATTGCTTTTAGTCTCTAGGAATTTCTTAGCCTGTATTTTTGGGGACCTACAGTATGGGGCATCAGTAAATAAATGAGGCCTAGAAGATAGAGGGATCCTGTTACACAGCTCTTGAAATCTCATCCTAATCAGATTTTCTTAGTGCTTTTTAGACTGAGGTGGTTTATAATTTGCGGGTGATGAAATTCACTGTTCAAATTAATTTGGTGTGTTTACAGGTGGTTGCTGTGTATGGAACTTTATCGGATTTGCTTTCTGTGGCTAGCAGTAAACTTGGCATAAAAGCCACCAGTGTGTACAATGGGAAAGGCGGACTGATTGATGACATTGCTTTGATCAGGTAACTGTCGCCTTTTTCTACACTGCCAGGAGTGTGCCTTTGGCTTCTTAGTGCTGTGCTGTTTCCCTTAAGGTGGCAAAGTGATCATCTAGAATTAGCTCTTTGGACTTAAGATGAATTGATCAGATAGAACTCTTAGTATATTTCAGTGTATTGATGGTCTTTCTGCAAAGCTCACACGTGGCATTAAATTTTTTCTTCTTTATGGTACTTTACATAGATTTAATAAGACATGCAGTTGTTTTCCTCCCTCCCTTCTTTTCTTTCCTTTCTCTACCCCTTCTCTTTCCCTCTCTTTCCCCTTCTTTGGCAGTTTCTCACCATGTAGCTTAGACTAGCCTCAAACTCATGATCTTCCTGCCTCAGCCTCACAGGTGGTAGAATTAGAAGCATGTACCCCCATGCCCAGCTTGGCATGAAGCCTTTTTGCGTGTGTGTATGTTCATCTTGGGGCATGAAATCAGGGCCTGGAGACTGTCCCTAAGCGTCGGAGTTTTTTGTTGTTTTTTGTTTTTCGCTCAAGGATAGCACTCTACCACTTGAGGCACAGCACTACTTCCAGCTTTTTCTGAGTAATTCATTGGAGATAAGACTTTTCTGTCTAGGCTGGCTTTGAATCATGATCTTCAGACCTCAGCCTCCTGTATAGCTCTATATACGTCTGTTTATTGCTAAATTCTTTTCATGAGAATGCTTCAAATTCTGTAAACATCATAGAGACTTAATTTTGTGAACACATGCTTAATGAAGTAGAATTATAAGTAGAGGTAGAACCCAAGTTCAAGTCCCAGTACCACAATAGTACTTTGGGAGAGTTGTTTCTGGTTTTTATCCTAGGCAGATTATCTTTTTAAGCAACCATCCCATTCTTTCCTTAGAGGGTCAGAATTTTGGACCAGGAAAGAGATCATGAACAGAAAATATGGTAAACAGAACACAAATTACTTTTTAATGCCAGCAATGGTGTGGTTGCTTTTCTGTGGGTTGCTAAATTGGCAAAACATGAGTTTTTAAAATTGATGATGTGAAGATAATGATGCAGTAAATTACAGTGTGTACCGAGGGCAATCTCTGTGTAAATCCAGGACAGATGACCTTTCAATGTATTGTACTGCCTTTGAAGTTAACCAGTTTTAGTCTTTTCACTTTACAACCAAGGAAGCTAAACATCTGAAAAATTATAGGACTTAGCTGATCCAGGTCACGGATTTTTGTTAATGAAAGGAAACTTGTATTCTAGTCTGAAAAAGTTAACCAGCACATGAGCAAGTAGAGAAAGTCTGAACAAACCAAGAGGATTTCATAGTTTTTCAGAACCTGTCTTCTAGTCCATCTTCAGTTTCTGTGGATGATTGGATCAACCTAATTTTCAAACAAATTCTGCTTCTAAGAAAACCTCAATGTGCTTCTGGGCTGTCTTACAGGTCATGTATGGCATAGAAGGATATAGTGGAACTGTGCAGTGTGTACCTGCTCACTGGCTTCCATCTCCAGTATAGTCTTATCATTTATTTAGACTGACACTGGGCTGGACTGGGCAGGAAGGCAGACACGCACTGATATCTAGAATTGCAGGTTACATTTTGGTGTGACATGGGAGCATTAAATATTTAAGATTTCCCCCGGGCGCCAGTGGCTCATGTCTGTAATCCTAGCTACTCATGAAGCTGAGATTTGAGGCTCGAGATTCAAAGCTAGGAAAGTCCTGAGACTCTTATATCTAATTAACCACCAGAAAACTGGATGTGGCGCTGTGCCTCAAGTGGTAGAGTGCTCACCTTGAGCTGAAGAGCTCAGGGACAGTGCCCAGGCCCAGAGTTCAAATCCCACAGCTGACCAAAAAAAAAAAAAAAAGAATTTAGATTTCCTTGTATTTTTCCTGATATGGAAATTTATTTTTATTTCTAAAACATGTTGCTGCTTTTGAGTTTAGAAAGAATTTCTATAGTTTATTCACAGGTAAAGAATTAAGATTAAAAATAGAAGTTGACTGTGGCTTTAATCATCTCCTTTCAGCATAATAGAACATTCTTAAATTAATAAGAAGGCCAAATGACTATAATTTGCATTGTGATTTTTATTTTTTTTCTCTTCAAAAATGTATCCTGTCGAGCAATTGCTGGTGGCTCACATCTGTAATCCTAGCTACTTAGGAAGCTGAGATCTGAGGATTATAGTTCAAAGCCCTCCCAGACAGGAAAGTTCGTGAGATGCTTATCTCCAGTTAACCAGCAAAAAGTCAGAAGTGGAGGTGTAGCTCAAGTGGTAGTGTACCAGCCTTGAATTAAATGGCTAAGGGAGAGCACAAGGCCCTGAAAAAGAAAAAAAAATCATCCATGTACAAAATCTTATTTGAATTTAAATGGAAACATTAGGTTCCAAGGGTAAATAAAACCCTGGAAATTTAGCTTCTTCACAGAAAGATTGATAGCAACAGTCTATCCTGTACCGAATTCTAAGGAACAGTTCCTATAATCCACAGATGATATGATGGTGGCTTTTAAATTTTTTTGTTTTCCCAGGGATGATGATGTTTTGTTTGTGTGTGAAGGAGAGCCATTTATTGGTAAGTAACTTAAAAGCAATTTTCTTTTGCCAAAATGATAAAAAAAAAGAAATGATAAATATTTTTCAATGAATTTTAAACTTTTTAACATTTAAAAAGTTGTTCAGTTATACTTAGTTCTCCAGGATCATTGGCTGTCAATATTAAAGTATATTTTTTATTTGAATTATATGATCATTTCAATATGGCTTTAGTATGTAGTTACTCTTTTATATTCCTTTTTATGTTCCAGATTTGGAAGTATTTATAACTCATGATAAAATAAGATGATTTTGATTTGATTTTGATTTTGATATTTTAGAAATTATAACTTTTAAAAGTTTCTCTTTATTAGTAATTATCAAAATTTTCTCTGAGTGTTTTGTCACATATTTACAAGCATGTACTCCTTGCAGAAAATTATATCAGCCAAAAATAGTTGGCATCAGCTACACACAAAGGCATACCCATATATTACCCTTAGACTTGGAACAAAACATATATAACTGAATTTCTCAAAAGAATGAAGCTTTCTAGGCTGGTGCTGGTGACTTGCACCTGTAATCCTAGTTACTCCAGAGGCTGAGATCTGAGCATCAAGGACCCAAACTAGCTCAGGCAGGAAAGTCTGTGAGGCTCTTCAATCTCCAGTTAAATAGCAAAAAGCCAGAACTGGAGGTGTGGCTCGGGGTCGAGTGCCAGCCTTGACTGAAAAAGCCAAGCAAGAACATGAGCTCCTGAGTTCAAGACCAAGTATCAGTACCAAAAATAAATAAATAAAAATAATATTAAGTTGGGTTTTTTTGTGTTTTTTTTAAAGCATGTAGTAAATAGTAGATTCAGGCCTGGGTGTGGGAAGAAACCACCAGAGCAAAAAAAGGGGCTGGAGGTATGGATGTAGCAGTAGTGCACCTGTCTAGTAAGCGGGAAGCCCAGTTCAAACTACACCAGAACATGAAGAACTTCTTTAAAAGTTGATCTTTCTTAACTTTTTTCCTAGATCACCCAAAAGATTTTCTTCTCTTAAGTAGAGCATTCCAGTAACGTATTTCTTTGTGTGCGAGGTTGTTCTGGGTTTATTTTCTCAGTATGTGGAATGTTCTTTCAATATCTATTTTTAAATAATGTATATTTTTACTTTAGAAAAACTTTCTTGAACTTTAAATCACAAGTTTGATCTTCTTCCCTCAATTTTCTTCAACACTTGTTTTTTACATTTGAAACCTTTTGTAAATATATTTTTCTCTTCTCTTTTTTACCCTTTCTTTTCCTTTAGGGATTATCTGTTGTGTTTCTTCTAATATAATCCTCATTTCTGAAATGGCTTTAGAGTTCATTTTCTCATTTCTGAATTTTATAATCCTATGTTATGTTGTTGTATCCTTTGCATTCATTTTAGCCTGTTGGGATATTAGGTTATGATTTTTAATCTATTGGCACTTCTTTCTGATACATTTTCATTGTCTCTAGGGATGTGATTTTTTTCTATTCTTTTAATGCTTTTCTATGGATTTGATCTCAATACTTCTTTGCTGCTCATTTTACATGAAGTTAGTTTTCCTTAACCTGAGAAGGGAGGCATGGCAGGGGTACTTTTTCTAAGTTCCATGACTCTCATGTTCTTTTCTGTTTTTTTCTGGGGTATTAAATAATACAGGATTCATTAAAAAAAAAACACATTCTGGGTTGGTAAGCCTTCATAACTCTTACCTGAACGCCTTTTTCTTTTGTCTCTGGTCTTTTTGTTGAACTTGGTTTCCTCCCCAGCTTCTTATCTTCTGGGGCATTGTCCTTATGAGGGAGTTCTGCCTGGTTGCTTTGCAAACAAGACAATTTCCAGCACTTTAGATCTTAGTGCAGCTGACTTGTATCACCCACTCTAGGGGTGCGCATGCTGGCCCCTTATCTATTTTCTATAGTTAAATAGGCACATTGAACTGTGAAGGCAACACCTGTGGAACAATCTGGAATTCTGCGTTCATGGTGGATGCTGTTACTTCTCTGCTTTCCTTCACAAATGCTGACAGCAGCTGCTCTTGCGGCTGTGGGTGTGGGTAGTGGGTAGGAATGCCCTGTCGCCTCGTTTTGTCCTAGGTTCTGCCAGGGGTTGTCCTATAGTGTTATCAGATGCTTTTATGGTGGACTGAGTTGAAAATTTATCCTACTGCCATCTTTACAGCATTCTCAGTCTTAACACTTTTTATTATTTTCTGCATGTCCTATCTAGATCCTCAGACAGATTCTAAATCACCGGAAGGACTGTTTGGGTCTAACACAGATTGGCTAACCCTAAATGTTGGAGGACGGTACTTTACAACTACACGGTAGGTTGTATGGGTGTGTGTGTGTGAGAGAGAGAGAGAGAGGAGAGAGAGAGAGAGAGAGAGAGAGAGAGAGAGGCAGAGTAAAAAAGACTGTTATAGACCATGATAATGACAATTTGCCTTATAAAGGTTAAAATGTGTTTGTGACTTTAAGTATCACTATCTCACAAATTCTGTGAAATTTGTGAGATTTATGTAATCACTTAATCTCAATTAAAAAAATTACTTTTTTTAAAAGACTGCATGTACAGTCAAAATGAACAGCATTAGATGAGTGTGAATGCACACCTAACATCCCAGCACTTGGGAGCTGAGGCAGGGGGATTTCGAGTTTGCTGTCAGCCTGGACTGAGACAAACTATCAGAGAAATGTTAGATCAGAAATATTTGTCACTGGGCACAGTGACTCCTGGAATCCTAGCCCACCTGAGGTGGGGATCAGGCGGGTATAGCTTGAGGCCAATCAGCCAATCAAAAGAAGCGAGACTCCATCTCAACCACTGGCTGGGTGCAGTGGTATGTGCCTGTCATCTCAGGGACATGGGAAAGCACAAGTCGGAGGATCACAGTCCAGGCATAAAGTGAGGCCCTGCAGTCGTATATCTTGCTTAAAGGAAGCTAAGACAATATTTAAATCAAAGGAAGCTCCAATGAACTGTGGTAAAAGGCAACTTAACTTTACATTTTTATTTTCCAGCATCACTCCTACCAGGTTAGATAACATGTCAAGTGTACTCTTGACTTAAACAGGTTTGTTTATAAAGACACACAGAGCCAGTGGCTGACTTAAACAGGTTTGTTTATAAAGACATACAGAGCCAGTGGCTGACGCGTGTAATCCTAGCTACTCAAGAGGCTGAGATCTGAGGATCACGGTTCAAAGCCAGCCTACGCAGGACTGTCCATGAGACTCTTACCTCCAGTTAACCACCAGAAAACCAGAAGTGGCACTGTGGTGTACTGGCCTTGAGCTGGAGAGAGGGACAGCGCCCAGGCCCAGAGTTCAAGCTCCACGACTGACCAAAAAACAAAACAAAACAAAAAAAAAAACCCACAGAGAAATCATTTTATTTTTTTAGGAGCACCTTAGTGAATAAGGAACCCGACAGTATGCTGGCCCACATGTTCAAGGACAGAGGTGAGTACCAGGCGCTTTTCCTGTTCTTTGTGATCTATTTGTATCTGTGTGCTGACTTAGCAGTAAAATAATTCTTACAGGATTAAAAACTGAGGGTATATGATAGCTTTTCCTGCATATATTCTAATGTCATTTTTTGTTCCTGGGGGGTTTTTGCAATAAAACACAGGTGTCTGGGGGAATAAGCAAGATCACAGAGGAGCTTTCTTAATTGATCGAAGTCCTGAGTACTTTGAACCCATTTTGAATTATTTGCGTCACGGACAGCTCATTGTAAATGATGGCATTAACTTATTAGGTGAGTTTTTCAGATGTATATTATTGGCACACAAAGGTATGTAGAGAGAGATGGGCATAGGTAGTCTTTGACTGGTGTGTGTGTGTGTGTGTGTGTGTGTGTGTGTGTGTGTGTATAACTCATACTTTTTAATTTTAGATTCTAAGATTTAAATTCTATCACAAAGAACTTTTAAGATTTTTGCTTTGTTTTTGTGACTGACTTGGCATTAAGTTACAGATCTTGTTACATTGGAAAATAGAGTGGTGCAAAGAAGCAGCCATGCTTTGGGACCTTATGATTCTTTCTAGTGGACCCTCAGTTCTACAACTTACTAGAAAATTAACTTGGGGAAAGTCCCTCAGAGTACCTTTTGGAAAGGGGATATTAGATTTTATTACCCTGACCTACTTCACAAAGTGAACAAATGCCTCATTCCAAAGCAATGATTGCACATTTGAAAGCTTATAGACTTCTGTATTAGTAAACTTTGTATTATTGCAACAAAATACTCCAGTCAGCTAACTTATGGAGGGAGAAGAGTTTAATTCACAGTTTTGATGGCTCGAAATCCAGGATCAAGCAGGCTTGTATGGGCTTAGTCCCTGGTGAGGACAGGAAGTAGCATATCATGGCCAGAGCATGTGTCAGAGTATGTGATCACATCCCAAACCTGAGCAGAGAGAGGGAGAAAGTGTCCCGTGGTCCCTTTTGAGGGCATGCTTTATTTATGCCACTATGTTTCTGGGATGACGGGTCACATGTGCCCCCATGTCAGCTTTTTAAAGATGGATTCTAACTTTGTGTGTGTATGTGTGTGCGCGTGTGTGTGGCAATGTTGGTACTAGGGTTTGAACTCAGCCTTATGCTTACTATCTGGGTGCTCTACGACTTGAGCCATGGCACCCAACTTTAGGGTTTCTTGTTGTTGTTGTTGGTCATGAGAGGCTTGAACTCAGGGCAAGGCTAGCGCTGGACCACATTGAGCCATAGCACCACTTCCCGTTTTCTGGTGGTTAATTGGAGATAAGGGTCTCATAGACTTCCTGACCAGGCTGCTTTAAACCGTAATGCTCAGATCTCAGGAGATCTTGATAAACTGAGGCAGGCCCCAGTAGAACTACTTAATAGTGGATTTCTTCAGGGAGGTACTCTGACGTGGCTGTCCCATGGGGGAAGTCCAGAGATGGGCCCTGGCGTGAACAGAAAACCATGTGCTAGTGTGGCTCCACAGGCACTGTGTTGCCTGTCCATGAGAGTTATTTGATAATTGGATCATTAGAAATTGAGTTGGGTTTTCACAGAGCAGATCATGTTTAGGTCAAAGAATGGTGGCACACACGTGTAATCCCAGCTATGCACAAGGCCAAACCAGGAGGACCAAAGTTTGAGACCTGCCCAGACAACAAAACTTAGTAAGACCTTCTCTTTGAAACAAGCCAGGTCTGATGGTACATATCGGTAATCCCAGCTATGCAGGAGGTAGAAGGATTTCAGTCTGTGACAAAACATAAGACCGCACCTGAAAAAGAAGCAGTGGGGAAGGGGTGATGGCTACAGTGTAGAGGCCCTGAGTTCAAATCCCAGTACTACAAAATGATAACTGTGAGGGGTGTAGCTACTGAATCAGACTAAGCTAACAGAAAGTGCTCAGGTCCTGAGTTCAAGCCTTAGTAACAGTACATTAAAAAGAAAAGTTTCTAGCCAGGCGTTGGTGGCTCATGCATGTCATCCTAGCTACTCAGGAGGCTGAGATCTAAGGATCACAGTTCAAAGCCAGCCTGGTCAGGAAAGTCTGTGAGACTTATCTCCAATAAACCACTAGAAAACCGGAAGTGGCGCTGTGGCTCCAACGGTAGAGCACTCGCCTTGAGCTGAAGAGAGCAGAGACAGCACTCATGCCCAGAGTTCAAGCTCCATAACTGACCCCCCCCAAAAAAATAGTTTCTAAATTATACTTCAGAGTTTTGTTATGAGGCTGATGTAAACTTTTATTTATTTCTACCATTTTCCAGTTCAGTAAGTAAAAGATATTTATGGCAAACCTAATCAGATTCACTCCATTAAAAAAGTAGATGAAATGTTAAGATTAAATGAACTAATCGTTTTTATTGGATTCTCAGTAAAATCACCAAATCAGTTGCTTGTGGCCAGTTTAAAGTAATTATCTGAAATAATTTTGCAAATGGAAGGCTCTTGTTTGAATGCATTAGTTTTCTGGTTTTCCCATTGCAGAGCAGCTGGCTTGCAGATCTTTCTCAGTATTTTATTTGTACTTTGTAAACATGAGTGCCTTGCCCGCTCTTAACTCGTCTGTTGAATTTCAGTTCCATTGTGAGAATGTAGCACATGGAAACGAGTGGCTGGCTGCGACAGTGCCCTGCTTCTTGTTCCCACAGGTGTGTTAGAAGAAGCCAGGTTTTTTGGCATTGATTCATTGATCGAGCACCTCGAAGTGGCAATAAAGGTGAGGCTTTTTAATTTTTCAATTTGATCAGCAGTGATTTATTGTGGGTATCCCCCAAAAGCCCCACTAATTTCTTAAAATACCTTTTTCAAGAACTCCCAACCACCAGAGGACCATTCACCAATATCCCGAAAGGAATTTGTTCGATTTCTCCTAGCCACACCAACCAAATCAGAATTGCGTTGCCAGGTAACCAAAGCATGTTTATGTGACATCTGTATTGCACAAGTACGAGTAGCTTTGGTTTTGTTTTCCAACAAGTTTCATTGTTCTGTCTTCATCCATGCAAATAAACTCCCTGGACAGTGGCATCCTCCGGCACTCTCTGTTGGGTCCAACCCCCTCCTAGGGTTTTTGTTCTGATTTTGTCTTGATTTCCTTTTTCCTGCAACATAAAATTTAATTATGGGCCACACCACTAATTTCCTTTCATAATGGCTATCCAAAGAGAGATACACTTGCCATTTTTATTATCTAAGTGTGCCTAGTGTACCAGTTTTTGAATACTTTAAAAAGTATTTGCCCAGTTGCTTATGTGTGGTTAGTCAGTAGCATATACTTTTACCTTTACATATTATAGCAGCAAATATCCATTTGTTTCTTAATAAAATTCCTGAGTTCTTGAATTAATGAGGTCTAAAGCATTACTAAAATTTTAACTAAAATCACACTGATTAGCAGGTATGTCACTGGTAGAGATTTTTCCTTAGAAGCTTCTATGTATAAGTGAAGTACAGACAGACTATATCCTAATATATGCAGAGTTCCTTATGAGAAACACACTTAAGAAATATATTCATGATCTAAATTGCATTTGTGTTTTGTAATAAATTCCCAAGTGACTGAATTACGGCGTGCTTCTGAAAAGCTTTGATGGTTAGCTGTAGAGATTAAATTCAATTCAGAAGATGATTTAAAGACAATGACACTTTGTGCTTTTTATTTCAGGGGTTAAATTTCAGTGGTGCTGATCTTTCTCGTTTGGACCTCCGATACATTAATTTCAAAATGGCCAATTTAAGCCGCTGCAACCTTGCTCACGCAAATCTGTGCTGTGCAAATCTTGAACGAGCTGATCTTTCAGGATCAGTGCTTGATGTAAGAATCCTTTTGGGCTATAAGGAAAATTAAAACCAGTATGTCTCATGTGAAGTGGGCATGTTGTAAATTTGGTGTTTGCTTCTTTTGAAACAATTCTTTGTTGTTTTGTTCTGGGGACTGAACTGTATCTGGTAGGCAAGCATTGTGCCCCTTGAGCCAGGCCCTCAGTCCCTGAAACAGTTCTTCTTCAAGAGAACTTAAAAAAATCAGTTCTTCCTGGCTTCCATTAAAAGTCTTGTAAATATTGAATGTATTGAATTTGGTCTTTTCCTATGTCATTTTATTGTTTGCACTGTGGGACCAAAGTATACATCTTAACCAAGATTGTTCTCTTGCAGTGTGCAAATCTCCAGGGGGTCAAGATGCTGTGTTCTAATGCAGAAGGCGCATCCTTGAAGCTGTGTAATTTTGAGGATCCCTCTGGTCTTAAAGCCAACTTGGAAGGTGAGAGCCTCTGATAAACGCCTGTTGTATGATGAGAGCGGAGGGTAATGAAAAGGCCCAGCAAAGTGGTTGTAAAGGGTAGCACCGGATAGATTGGTTTCCCGTCAGCTTCAGCGTGTGGTCAGTGCTCACACTCCGTGCTGCGCAAAATTGAGGACTCCAAGAAAGTAAAGCCTTGACTAGTCACTAAGGCTTTACTTGGAGAATCAACATCTTGACTTTCAAGTAAAGTAAACCATTTTGCCTTTTTTCTAGTCAATTGGAGGTAGAATCTTGTGGACTTTTTTTCCTAGGCTGGCTTCAAATGGAGATCTTTAGATTTCAGCCTCCTGAATATCTAAGATTACAGAATGAGCCACCCATGCCTAGCTCAAATAGAATATACTGACCAAAAGGCAGAATTTCACTATACACAAAGCCAGAAAGGTTGGGTTGTTTTTTTTTTTTGTCATGTTTTTATAAAGCACTAGCGTGCTGTTGTGTTCGTGAACTGGACATTGTTGACTTGTGGGTTTAGGAAGCTTAGTACTCATGTCCCTTCTCATAAACTTATGGAGGCATTTTATAAAAAGACCAGTTATCAAAAGACAGTTGATGTCTCTCCTCAAAGTACTGATGAGGTATTCTTATACTATTATCACACATAAGCAAATCATAACGTGGAAGTCTATATATGTAAGCTGGTTAAACTGAGATTTCAGGTTCATTTCCAATAGGAGTTTTAAGTTGAACTCCTCTGTATCCTGCAGGTGCTAATCTGAAAGGTGTGGATATGGAAGGAAGTCAGATGACAGGAATTAACCTGAGAGTCGCCACCTTGAAAAATGCAAAGTTGAAGAACTGTAATCTGAGAGGGGCAACTCTCGCAGGAACTGATTTAGAGGTGAGTTCACAGCATCTGATGAGTTCCAGGAGTCCAGAATTACCCATTGTATCATGCACAATTCACTGGAGTCACAAGCAAAGCTGTTGGCTGGTACAACAGCCAGGTAGCTCCAATGCAGCTGGCGGGCTGGGTTCCCTTCCCTTGTCCACATCAGTTTCAGTTCCAGAGCTGATCTACCACCAGTCAGAGACCGCTGCCCCAGGGATGGCGCAGGTGACGTTCAGCCTGCTAGCTTCCTCTCTCTCCTTGTCCTTGGGTCTTTTCCATGCAGTACATTTGATTGATGGAGGCTTTATTCATCTAGTGTACTACATTTTTCATAAATTTAAAATTCCAAGGAAGTTAGTTTAACTTTGTAATTGAGCCTCGGCCATCCCCAAAGACTTGAGCAGAATCTCCGTGTCATCTCCCTTTGTTGATCTCAGTTAATATCCAGCTCCATCCTGCCGTTGTATATGCATCTACCTGAAGTCACCAAATTGGGCCAGAAGAGTTGCATTTTCAGTGAAAGGCCATTCCGGCTGTACAAGTGTTAGGGCTGCAGAATGGACAGATCCACCTCATTTCTTAATAATTAAGTAAAATCTTAACTATGTTTAAAAATAGGCTACTTCATCTCATTTCTTTTGTTATTGTGTGGGATTGTGGTAAATTGGTTTAGATAATAGTTATTATATAGGAATTCATTCTGGATCCTCAAAGCCTTCTTCTAAAATATATGAGCAGTGGGTATGCTTCCTTTTCACCTTTCTGTTGAGCATGTAAACATGTTTTGTGGACATGTTTGTGGCTCAGGGTTACAATATAGATAGAAGAACCTGGCTTTAAGATAGGTGAGACGAAGTGCCCAGAAAGAGGTTGGTTTTACAGGAGCAGTGTCCTAATATGGCCACAGTCAGTCATTTCGTGAGGTATCAGCTGAGAACTTAATTCCACACATGCATTACCCAAGTCTGCCTTGGTCTTGCAGAACTGTGATCTGTCTGGGTGTGACCTTCAGGAAGCCAACCTACGAGGTTCCAACGTGAAGGGGGCCATCTTTGAAGAGATGCTGACGCCGCTCCATATGTCGCAGAGTGTCAGATGAGGTTTCAGGGGCTGGAGCAAGATGGCCAAGAGGAAAGATGGTTTCCTTAATCGTTTTCTTTCTCCACTCACTCAGATGTCTAGAAGAAATAACACTGTAAGGGAATTTTAAAAAACATTTAGCGGATTATGCTTTTTCTCAGTGGTGTATAAAGGGGGAAAAGTGGATTTCCCCCCCCCCCCCCCACATTCTGATTTTAAGAAAAACACTCACTTAATAGACATAGAGAAGGAATCTAGATTATACTGCTGCCTTTTGAATGGAGTGGGGGGGTGCCTGGTTTTGTGATCAGGAATAGTAGCTCTTACCTTTGCTTTTAAATAGGCATGATGTGGAAATACCATCTTGGTTGAAGATGCATTTGAGAATTTTAATTTATGAAAAGCACAACATATGCAATTATATTTATTGAATACCTAGATGCAGTATGGATATTTAAATTGTTAAACTTTATGAGAACATTGAAAAGGTCGTTCAGGTTGATAAATAGCTTTAGTGATGCCTCCTTCCTTTAAATACCTGCACACCTTATGAATGTGGTGAGCTCAGACTCCCTAAGGCTCTTGTTTTCAGGTTCATTTTTCTGATGTTTACTTTTTAGAACAAGTAGCTACATGAAAAGAATATCTTGTTCTTTCTCACTGAGGCAGAAAGGGCGGAAAGACCGTACCATGGTCGTCACTCTGAATCAGATGAAGGCAGATGTGCCTGTAGCTCTGGTGTCCCAGAATGAGCGTGGTGCAGGGTCATTCTTGGCAAGGTCCATCTACCAACACTGCTGGTCTGGTTTTTTTTTTTAGTACACGATCAACACGGGCATGGAAAGGTACTTCAGAACCAAAAATCCAAAGGTGCATCCTTAGTACTCATTTACTCCAAATGCCAATTCATAGGGCCAGCTTAGAAATTTAGTCTTAGAATTGCAGTGGACTTAAGAGTTAATCTGGCAGTAGAAGACCATATGGCGGCAGGGTCAGCGGAAAACCGCAGACTGGGGAATGAGGAATTTCAAGCTGATGTCTGATAGTAGCCACCGAAAAAAATGCATTTCAAAAGGCATTTGGCTGGTCTAAGGTGTGCCAGTTGGTCAGCACCTTTGCTTCTTTTACTTCTGTTTTCTGTTGCATGTGTTTTGGCTTTGTTTTGTTTAATCAAAATTTAGCCCAGTTTTCTTGAGTCATTATCTCTGTTACAGCAGCAGAGATGGAGCCTTTACTCCTTCCCCTTCCAGTGTCCTTATGTGTGCCCCAAGAGCAGGGATGGAAGCTGTGTCCAAATGGGTTCTGAATCCGATAGCCTCATCTTACCTTCGGCAGTGAGCCACGGAGAACCACCTGTCTCCTGGAGAAGGACGACATGGCTTCAGTATTTCTGTAGCTTCTCTCTCGACATATGCAAAGCTTTCCTCAGCAGAGAAGGGCTACCCGGCTCTGTGCGAGGAGGGCGCTTCTCTACAGGGGAAGGAAAGCAACTGTAGAAATAAATTATTTTCTTTGCTTTATTATTTTTACCAAGACAGAGAAGTATTGTATTGAAAGATATCTATTTTCATAATCAATATGTGCCTAAATTATATTTAAATCATTTCACTCTGTACTATATTTTCACAAATTATAGAGTATGTTTGTTCACTTAAGGGTACCTCTGTAGACAAAGCTAAAACTGCAGAAGGAGCTGGAAGAAACACATTGTGCTTAGAAACTGCATTAATAAACAATATGAAATGTTGGAGAGATATTCCTTCTATTATTTCCCTGCATTTCTCTGATATGGGCTGACAACCCTCCCCAGGGATTGGGGAGGTGGGTAGGAAATGTAGCATAGTGTTTGTTATGGACTAATCTGCTTGAAAGTCCATAATTGCAGATTTGTTGCTTTGGACGTGATTATTATCCTCTTTTCAGAATGCACCGTGCTAACAATATTAGTTATGAACAGAAAGAGGACAGTGCCTTCCAGTGATTTACTTAATTTGTTTGAGTTCCTCTAGCTGATGAACATGACCAACTTGCTTTATAAAGTTAAATATCTGGTCTATTCCCAACACATTTTTTGTTTGACAACTAAGAGAAAGAACTAGAAAGAAGTTTCCAACTATTGCCCCAGGGATGGAAAGTGCAGTCTACGCACATGGGTTCAAATAGTTGAGTTGGGGGAGGGAGGTTGGGGAGAAGTCTTAAACTCGAATTGTTTAGATCATATACATTGATAAAATTCAGTTCTTTGCTTGAGTACAGTCTAAATGAGCAGGAGTAGAGAACCACTGCACAGTTCTGCCATTATCTCAGAACATAGGAAAGTATCCACCAAACACCTGGCCTTGAGCAGCCAACCAGAAGCATAGATGCCTGTCCCATCACGTACCAAACAGTAGCATGGACAGACATAGCCCATTCCTGGTAAGGCAATACATATGTAACCCAATCTAGTTCCTTCAATTACTGTAGTTCCAAGGGAATTTTTGTAAGAAATATTGTCAAGATTCTTAAGAAGGTTTCCATTATAAACCAATTATTTCACATATTTTCTCTGTTCTCTTAACTAGAATGCTGCCCTGGAATCAGTTTTTAAGTCATGCTTAATATATGAAAAAAAAATCCTACAATGGTACTAAGTCCCTAAGGAAAAGTATATTTAAAATCAAAAGGTGCACTACTGCAAAGAAAAGTGGTTCATTATTTCAGCATGAAGCACCTTAGGTGAGGATTAGCTTTCTGGGCCCCTTTCATCACCTGGTGATTCATGTCAGCTGCAGTTAACCTTGAGTTCTTCCTGCTGAGATTTTACATTAGGACGGGGAAAAATGTTTTTCATCTGCCCTTCAGCAAGCTTATGAAATCATCATCATTATAACTTTGAGGTGTTTCAGTGTTAGAAATGAAGCAATTTTGGAGGAATAAAATAGGACAAAGTAAAATCCAACTTAAACCCAGTTTATTAAATTGAATTCGTTAGTAAATGGAGTTATGAGATGCCCAAAAAAGCAGGTCACTAAACATCAAAACACATTTAATTGCATAGTAGTTGGGTCGTCCAATAGTACAGAAAGTAAGACACAAATTTTCCCTTTATCTTTAAGGTTTCTGTTCCTAAGACCAGACCAATGCAGATTTAGAGAGCGTGCAGCTTAATGAATAATCTCAGACCATGTTTCTGTGTTCATCTTAAACATTTCAGAGCAATTCTCAAGTTCAATACCAGTTGATTGACACCTACAAGAAACCCTGTGATTCTTGTCTAGAAGTAAGGGGTCCACATAACAGGACTCCCAAGTCTTAACTTGAATCCCCAGTAGTCATAACCAAAACCAGAGTTTCTGTTTAGCAACACTTAGAAGTACACCCTTCAAGAAACGGAATTAAACAGTTTGAACCAACACTGTTCAAACCTAACGAATTCTTACTGAGAAATAACCTCTCCTTGTGTGTAGAGTGAGGTAAGCTTCTACTCTAGTCATCGTATCTAAAATACTTAAAATGACTCCAAGTCAGTCTTAATTTAGAATTCCCCACTAGCTGTATCCCCATCTTCACCCTGGAGAACTGGAAAACAATCATGAAAGAGGCTGGGCAAACCAGGGGAAAGTGAACTATGTACTTGAAATTTATATGGCTCTTTACTTGAAATCCTTAAAATGACATTATTTCCAGTTCCATGAACAAGTTGGGTTTTTTAGTGTATATCAAGGTTTAATTATCAGAGAAGATATTTAAAACAAAATTAGAAGAAATATGAGGACTAATCTGGTTTAAAAAATGCTGCCTCATTCATTCCTTGACTCATTTATTCAAACCTATATTTAATGAATTCTGACTAGATGCCAGGGCCTACTAACAGGTGATGATATAGGAGAGAATCTTTGCCAATCATGGGTTATATAAATCAGTAAATTATAGGAAGGTAATGAATGAGTAAAGAGTTCTAGTTATCTTTTAAATGCTTGTGTGAATAACATGTCCAAAGTCATGCCTTGGAGTAGGGGGCGGTATATCTATAGAATGTGGAGAAAGTTGCCAGGCTAGTGTCACATTTCCTGCAATCCCAGCACTAAGGTGGCCGAGGTAGAAAGATCATTCGAGTTCTCAGACCAGCCTGGGCAATATATTAGACCCTGACTCTCAAAGAAACATTTGGGTGCTTATTCCATACACTTGTTTCTCCCCTGTGCTTGATGCGCTGGGTACATGGGTTTGCTTATTTTAACTGTAAGTATCTATTAACCAAGCAGATCCATCAGTTTTCATCTGTGTTGTATGTTCTCACTCTCCATCTGTTTTAGTGCTGGGTTTCTTACCTTTCTCATGCTACCAAAGGCTTCAGAGGGCAGGAGGGACTGGTGAGGGACTGGTGGGAAAGGAACTGGGGGGTGTTTCCTCATGTTCGGTCTCATCTGCTTTAGGGTCCTGTATGGGTTGGTAAAATGACAATGGTCACCTATCAATAAAGCACATGGTTAAAATTGGAAACAACTCTGATCACCTGGTTTAAATCCTTCCTTGTGCAAATGGAATCCTAACAACTAAGACAAGCTTCCAAGTCTCCCGACTTCTAATTGCGTATTCTCTCTGGAGGAAGTTCTTGTGTACACATTTAACCTCACTTAATATCAGACATCTTTTTTCTTGGGAAGGCTGCCAATTTCCCCAAGGGAATCTTAATTAAGATTAAGATCTTAATCTCTTTGAATGGGGGTCTTAGCTCTAAAAGTTTTAGCAGAGGTTTTAAATGGCCAGACAAGTAAACTTAACAGATACACCAGCGGGTGTCCCAATTATACACACCATTAAAGGGCTTTATTTTAAAAATGACTATTACAAAAACCCTTTTTTTCATGTGCAACGTAATTTACCAGCAGGAAAGATTTCAATGGCCTAGCAAAATGTCATATAAAAAGGAAGCTAGGAGAATAGAAGAATCACAGTAGGCAACACACCTCAAAGGAAGCTTGAGATCCTGTTGGCTTTTGCATCCAAACAGGTAAAGTGTGTGTGTGTGTGTGTGTGTGTGTGTGTGTGTGTGTGTGTGTGCGCGCGCGCGCGCGCGCTATTGTATATCTCTGGGCTTTTTATACCCCTAAAAGTTAAGACCAGGTATGATGGTGCCTAAGGACACCTTGACCTTCAGTGACCTTGTCACCCTAGCCACACCCACAAATGCAGCCTTTGAAAAGAACCCAAAAGCTCATTGACCAGTTAATTTTAGCCACTTCCCCATTAAATGAAAATTAATTTAGAGGCAGGTGACAATTAGAACAATTAGAAGCTCTCAGCAAGCAAGGAAAGTGCTAGGACTCATCACCTTGATCAATATGGTGTGCTGTCATTGTTACAGACAGACAAGCCAGCAGTAATACTTGAAAGACTTCAGGACAGATTGTCAGCAAAATGTCCTTAGTACTACCATCTAGGCCTCTGAAAGCTAAGCAACATTATATGAGCCAGAAATATCTAGTAAGGGACTACTTTTCAAAGCAGGTGGTCCAGGCAAAATAGTTGAAAACCAATGAGTAAAATGTAATGGCAAGAATATGGGACTGATAACAATTGAATCCTGGGTTTTGATAAGCAAATAATAAAATGAGCACAAAATAGAACTGAAGATTAGAGTTTAAAGTGTGTGTGTGTGTGTGTGTGTGTGTGTGTGTGTGAGTGCACACGCGCACCCACGCGTGTCTACACATTTTTGTTTTGATTTGTCCCTGGTGGTTTAGAAACTCAAACAAGCAAGCAGATGTCTCTCTGTTTCAATGCCTGTGTGTAAAAACCGTGAGACTCCCATATCCCTCCCCTGAAGGGTTAACAATACCCATGCGGGGCTGTACCAGAGTAGTTCCTCACTCTTCCCCCTCCCCTCCCTCCCCCCCTCCCCCCCACTGCCACTGGTGCATTCTGTGTATGGATGTCCCGCAGCATGGAGCCGGTTCCAAAGCTGCTGGCTGCACTTGTTTTGCTGGCACTGTGCATGGAGTCCTGCTCCAGCCAGCACTGGTCCTATGGATTGCGCCCCGGAGGGAAGAGAAATGCAGAGAACTTGCTGGATTCTTTCCAAGAGGTAAGTCACCCTCAGCTTCAAAGTAAGATCTAGCTGATCTGTTACAGTTTGGTCATGACTATGACTATGACTACTACTATGACATGACTATGACTACCCAGGACACACAGGCCACCGAAGATAAGATGTGCACACTGCAGAAGCCATCTTCCTACCTTCAATTCAGACAAAGACTGAAAGAAGTAGGTCAGGACCAATGACAACACGGGCAAGACAGCGTGTCAGACTCTCTGATCTCTATGACATTCAATCAGCATCTTTCATATCGAGGATGGATGGGAGACAGACGTTTAAGCAGAAAGAACCTGGAGACTTGGAGTCAAGAGTTAGCAAACTTATGGAGGAAAATATTGTGAAGTAGAAAAGTATAGATTTAATTTCATATAGGTTAGATTACAGTACAAGTACCAGCATTGTCGTGGGGTACTTAAAAAATTATACAGTCTGACTTCTTGCCCAGCACAGGTAGCTTACACCTCTTAGCTGAGACCTGACAATTGAGGTTTGCAGCCAGCCCTGACAGAAAAATCCATGAATCTCTTATCTCCAATTAAGTAGAGTGGACAGAAAGACAAAAGACAGAACTGGAGGTGTAGCTCAAGTGGTAGAGCACCATTGGTGAGAAAAATGCTAAGCAAAAGCAAGAAGCCTTGAGTTCAAGTCCCAGGACACACATGCAAAAAGCTATTTATGTTAGCTGAGTAACATAAAAAAGTAAGGGAAAATTAGCTGGAAAAACTTAAAACCATTTCGTTTTACCTGGAAATAAATAGTTTTTTATTGTTGGTGGTGGTTGTGGGGCTTGAACTCTGGGCCTGGGCGCTGTCCCTGAGCTCTTCATCTCAAGGCAAGTGCCTTACCACTTGAGCCACAGCGTCACTTCCAGTTTTCTGGTAGTTAATTGGAGATAAGAGTCTCACAGACTTCCTGCCCAGGCTAGCTTTGAACTGCCATCCTCAGATCTCAGCCTTCTAAGTAACTAGGATTACAGGTATGAGCCACAGGCATGGCTTTTGTTTTTTGTTTGTTTTTGAGAAACTAAAGATAAAGTCCCAGAATCTGAAAGTCTCCTCTCAAGAGATGATATGTAAATAGATATAATATATAATAAACATATATAATAAATAATATATAAATAATATATAAATCTCAGTAAAGCCAGAAAGCAAAAGCCAACTCTATTCACAACTCTAAGCTCTTGTTTCTTTGTGTGTACCATTTTTTTTTATAGGCTCAAAGTACTTCCTTTCATCATGTCTATCCTTCCTATCCACAGCATCTCCAGTCCTGGTGTAAAAATGCCCAATGGGTCAGGCACTGGTGGCTCATGCCTGTTATCCTAGCTACTCAAGAGGCTGTGATCTGAGGATTGCAGTTCAGTTCAAAGCCAGCCCAGGGAGAAAAGTCCCTGTGAAACTCTTATTTCCAATAAACTACTCAAAAAAGCCAAAAGTGGCACTGTGGCTCAAGTGGTAGAGCGCCAGCCTTGAGCACAGAGGCTCAGGGACAGCACCCAGGCCGTGAGTTCAAGCCCCAGGACTGGCAAAAAAAAAAAATGTCCAATGGCAGCTCTGCCCTTAGTGTCTCCCCACAATCCTGATGCTGCAACTCTCTTCCTCTTTCTGGGGTCTACCACTCCTGGACCTCACGCCCCACAGATGATTTGTGGTGGAGATGGAAAATACCACTACATCTAATCAGCCCCATCTCCAACAATCATATTCTTTGTCTTCAGATAGCCAAAGAGGTAGATCAACTGGTAGAACCCCAGCGCTTCGAATGCAACGTCCACCAGACTCATTCTCCCCTGAGGGACCTGCGTGCTGCTCTGGTGAGTAGAAATGATTTCCTCTTTTCCTTTCTGGCCATATTAGGGTTTGAGTTTAGAACCTCCTGCTAGGCAAGGGCTCTAGCACTTGAGCCACGCCCCCAGGTCTTCTGGAAGTAATCTTGATTCAGCCCTATAGAGATGGAAAGGTTTGAGTACTACTAACACCCCTAGCACTGCCAGGGGGTGGGGGCTACCTTCCTAACTGTTGGGGTCCCTTTTATCTCTCCGTGTTCCTGCTGTGTGGCTAGACAGCATTCCCTGCTGGAAGAGCTGGTCTTCTCATCTGAAGTTGCATTGACATCTTGACAACACTTTTTGCAAATTCTGGCCAACAAATTTCTTCCCACTGCTAATTCTTAAAGTATAATTAGAGTACAGTTGGCTAATTATACTCTAAATCTCTAAGTACATCCATCAAACCTACTCAGCTGGTCCCTCAGCTGCCTAAGCAATTGTTCCAAGACATGGTTTTGGAGGATCCTGGGAAATGCCGAAAGCAGAAACATCTCTAGATGATTTTTCTCCACTTTGGATTTTAGAAGTCCAAACTGGTATATTTAGAGAGCCACAGATTTGATTTCTACGGTTTTTTGTTTTGTTTTTGTTTTTTTTTGTAGAACAAATTCTCACCCAAAATGGAAATCTACTAACTAAATATAGGCACCAATACTGGAACTTGAAGTCAGGGCCTGGATACTGTCCCTGAGCTTTTTGATCAGTGCTGGCACTTTATCTCTTGAGCCACAGCTCTACTTCTGGCTTTTTGCTAGTGAACTGGAGATGAGTCTCAAACCATGATCCTCAGATCTCTACCTCCTGAGTAGCTAAGATTATAGGTATGAGATACTGGGGCTGTCATAACGTAGGCTTTTGATGGGAAAACATAATACAAATCAAATGGAATACAGAAGCTATGAAAATGCAATGCCACTTTGAGCTCCACGGGTCACTTATTTGCAGCAGTCTGAAAAGCATTATGGTCAATTATCCATTATGCTCAGAAGAGGGAAAGTCTGAATAAGTCATGTATGAAGATAAAACTTAGTTTTCTTGAATGATTTCAACTCCCATGCCTTCAGGACAAGTAAGAAGAAGGGCAGACATCTCTATTTCCTCTCTTGTCCTAAACTTTCTTAATATCTGATAAAAAATAATAAGTAATGAATTCTCTCAAACATGGCATTACAAAGGAATTGAAAGAAAGGCTGGTTTAATTCACATTGATTACAAATTGCTGTCATCTCTTTCTTCATATTCTGTCCTGAAGCTATTATTATATAGATTTTATTCTTCTTACTACTATTAGTAAGCAGTTTGACAAGACATAGTTTGCAAGACATGTTGGCATATACCTGTAATCCCAGTACTCAGGACACTAAGGCAGGAAGGGATTGAGAGTTTAAGGTCAACCTGGTCCACAAAACCAGTTTGAGATCAACTGGGCTACCCAATGGGAACTTATCTCAAGCA
This sequence comes from Dipodomys ordii, assembly GCF_000151885.1. Classification (NCBI taxonomy): domain Eukaryota; kingdom Metazoa; phylum Chordata; class Mammalia; order Rodentia; family Heteromyidae; genus Dipodomys; species Dipodomys ordii. The sequence continues at coordinate 891,866 of NW_012267405.1, forward strand.
AAAGAAAACAAATCCAGACGCTGGTGGCTCTCACCTGTAATCCTAGCTACTTAGGAGACTGAGATCTGAGGACTTTGGTTCAAAGCTAGCCCAGCCTGGGCAGGAAAGGCCATGAGACTCTACTCTCCAATAAGCTACTCAGAAAAAGCCAGAAGTGGTGCTGTGGCTCAAGTGGTAGAGTGCTGGCCTTGAGCTCAGGGACAACACCTAGGCGCCCTGATTTCCAGCCCTATGACTGGGGGGAAAAGTTTCCATCTACTGACTTCTCTAGTACTGTCTTGTTCATGACAACAAATGCACCTTCCCCTCCTCAATCCCTATTTTAGAAATCAAAATGTCACACATAGAACAAAACTCAGCTGGCCGGATCAAACTGGATACTATTTGTTACCTGTGTTTTTCAGCAAAGTCTGATTGAAGAGGAAACAGGGCAGAAGATGTAAGTCCATCTGCTGGAGTCTCCTCAACTCTGAAGTGTAGCAGTGACAAAGAAACTTGTGACTCATTATGTATGTATGGGTGTATCGTGTGACTTTCAGACATTCCCACATTGAGCGGCCCTATTTCCTAATAAAGCGATGTGCCATGGGTACAGTGGTAGAAATGTGCAAACATCTAACTCCCCTGGAGGGGGATGAGGTGACACCAAGTGTCTGTGCTCCCCCTCCCCCCACCGTCAATCCACAGGGCAACAGTCACGGTTTCCGTGCACGCTGATCAGAAGACACTGGTTCATCTAGCTTCCATAGGACCCGAACTTCATGTCTGACCATTAGTCACAGAAGTTAAGGCAGAGCCACGACTCCCTGCCATGTGGGAAGGAGTTCTCTCCCTAGATTGTCCTCACCCCTTGCAAAGTCAGGTGGAACCCCAGTAAGGCCTGGGGATGGGAGAAGGGGTCTCACGGGACTGCTGGTCTAGTGACCCTCGGGCTCCATAGGCTGGCCCAGGCACACACAGAAAGTGTGCAGCCGTCTTAGTCTAACTCCTGCTGCCGGATGAGGTGACCCACACCTCTGCCTCCTCCCACACTCAGGCCTGAGAGTTCAAGGCCAAGCTTGAGATATCTCAACAACAACCACAACACACCACAAAGCCCACATCTGGGCACTTGGTAAAGAAAAGGCTTACCTTGGCTCCTGATTTTGGAGGCTGGGAACATCCACCTTCCAGGTCACAACCTAAGGAAGAGGGCGTCGTGTGTGCCGCTGGTAACTAGGTGGTGGGCAAAGCACGGTGGGGGCACATGCAGAAGTGGCCACGGCCTCACGGTAATGAACGTGGTCCCGACTGAAACCACCTCCAAGACTTAACCCTGAGGGAGCTGCCACGGTGACCCAAACACCTCCAGTCGTTAAAGTCTCCCTACCTCATGTACCCTTACCTTGGGGGCAAGTTTCTAGCATAGGAACCTTTAGAGGTAACCACGTCCACAATACTAGAAGGACCGCAGACCCAAAGTAAGTGTCCACCTGCCTGTCCAGACAGTCCGCTGAAGACAAGAGCCTGAGTCCCCACGTCCCTCAGCCTTCAATTAGCATTACCTCCCTACCCTCTCCACAAAGACCAAAGTCAGGCTCCGGCATACCACCACCGCACAAACATTGTTACTAATCCATGGAGGGAAAACAGGTGTGATTATCTTTGTTCTGAGGAAACTGAGTTCCTGGGAGGTAAGAGCCCTGCTTGGTTCTGCCTGCTCCCACGTCCACCAGTGCTGGATTGACAGCTGGATTGAAGCTGAAACAGGACTCTGAGCCTCACCCGTAGTTCTCCATAGGCTCCAGGCACTGTAACACTAGTGTTTCCATTTATTCTCACTGATCACCATGAAATGGCCCAGGAGACCACTGGAAAAACTCAATAGCCAAGCATGGTGGTTGGTATATGCCTGTAATCCTAACTACTCAGGAGGTAGAGAGGTAGGAGAATCCACTTCTGAGGTTGGTCTTGGGGCAAAGAATGAAAGATCTATCTGAAAGAATCACTAAAGGGGGGGGGGAAGAGAGGGTGGGAGCACATCTCAAGTGTGGGGCCTTTCAAGTGTGAGGTCCTGAGTTCAAACCCCAGTACCACCAAAACAACACATCCCAGCTTAGGTAATGTCTAAGTCACAAACTTCACGGGAAATGTGTAGGCTCCTTTTTCTCTCCTCATTAGACAAATGAAACCTCTGCTCCCCTACTCCCTGCCCTTCCACCCACAAAGAAGATGCTAAGAAATTTGAACAGGGGTCAGAAAAGTAGGGGAGTGATGAGATCTGTAGTCCATTCGTGGAACAAAAGAACAATCGTGTTATTTCACTAATACATACAAGCAGGAGCTGAGCTTCTATTTGCCAATCACTCAGCAACTATTTTTTTATGAAACAAATATAACCTACACTCTCAAATACATTCTTAAAGGTACCATGACACTTAATGTATATGTTGTACTTGGAACATCAGATTTCCACGGGCACATCTCCTCTCTGGAGAAGTTTCTTTGGAGGTAGCTGCAGAGCTCAAGTGAATAAGATCCTGCCCAGCTGATGGACACTGCTGTTACGGCTTCTGATAGAATCTATCTAGGGGCCTGCAACTCAGCAGAGTTTGCACCCAGGAGCACTCGATCCGTGGACTTTGAGCACTGGATCCATCCCTTCGATTGCAAGGCCTCATCCATGTTACTTGAAGTCTGCAGCCTTAAAAAAAAAGTGAGCAAACCTACAAAAATGATGTACTTTGTGTGATACATTCACCAATGTCTGTGGCCTTACATCATCGAGTAGCAAAAAAGAATGGCATGAAAATAGGCGGATCCTTTTCATAATAGCTTTTAGCATTGTAGAGCTAGAAATAGCCAAAAATCCCCGCAGGAGCTCCCAGCCCGGGGAGATCCCGCTCATGGAGGAGAGGGGGGTTTCTCAGTGGGAATCCTAGGTCCCAGCCCCATGCGTTCACTCGGTCTTTGAGGCCCACACCCTGCCTGCAACTTTTAACAAGCACCTGCCTAATTATGCGTGGAGCATTATTGCTTTTACAGAGTAACAGATTCTCTGGGCCCTAGCTAGATCCTCTTAATTTCTCTCCTTTACTTTTGCCTTTATCTGTGCTGAACAACAGAACCTTTGTACACGGAGGCTGGGTGTCCACGGGTGTGTGGTTTCACAGAGACCACCGTGGTGGGAACACTGAACACGTTCACGATTCTGGACCTCGGACACAAAGCCCTGTGCATGCTCATGAAACACGACCTCGGACACAAAGCCCCGCGCATGCTCACGACTCTGGTTTCTCACATCGTGCCTTCCCGAGTCCCAGTTCACTTGGTCACTTCCGTGCAGTGTGGTCACTTTTGCCTTGCTTTGGGGGGTGAGAGGGGATACCGTTTGCTCCCTGGGGAAGCAGATTTTCACAGAGGTAAGGACAGAGAAGCAGCAGATCACACAACTATTAAAACAAGACTAATGGTAACCCAGGCCAGGCTGAGCACCTGTCTGCACCCCTGAACTGCACATGCAGGAACTTAAAAGTTACTGTTTTCGAAATATTTATCATCTACTTAACCACACTTGGTCAGAACCACATATAATGATTCCAGGAACAAGGCAGGCTCACTTTTACTTTTTTATAGTTGTTTATTTATTGTGCCAGTCTTGTGGCTTGAACTCAGGGCCTGGACACTGTCCCTGAGTTTTGTGCTCGAGGCTGGCGCTCTTCCACTTGAGCCACAGCTCCATTTCCAGCTCTTTAGTTGCTAATTGGAATAGAGTCTCACAGACTTAGCTACCGGTCTGGCTTCCAGTCACAATCCTCAGATCTCAGCCTTCTAAGTAGTTTTAAAATTATAGCGGAGAGCCACCAGGGGAGCCAGGGAAAGGCATGCTTGCTTCATACTAAATGAATTCTCGTCGGAAGGCTGGGGGTTCCGATACCAATTGCATGGATAGGAAAGGCAAGAAAGAAGCAAGCAGTTTGCGTTTTTATTAGTTCCCTGACGAGATGACACGAGGCCCCACAGGTCAAGACGCAAGGCACAGGGCTGTAGTGAAGGAGCTCCTGGGCTTCTTGGGGGATGGGTTTTGAAGAAGGTGTCAATAAAGGACCTATTACAACATTCATGATTTCAATTCGTTAAGAGTAACGACAAAACTAAACACATAATAAACTTTAAAATACATTTCCATTTTTAATTTAAAAAATAAATAACAGCAAATCTGAACAAAACTCTTCTACTTCAATGCACAGCACCTAATCGTCTGTGCACGAACCCCAACTCGTTACAAAATCATAGCAAAGGAGGTTTTCACCAAGTTTGGATGAACAGCTCTCAAAGGGTGACTGAGAGATGAGTTTGGGCAGCATGTATAGGAGATTAGCTTTGGCTGAGCTTGAAAATCCACCTGGAATCATTCATCAGAAAGGCAAGCTCTTCTACTTGTATGTTAGAACTGATGGCTTAACTCTGACTCCAGCCAGAAAACATTTTTCCAACTTATCTTTGTAGACTTCTAAGGAAGCAATGTTTATCAACTCCCCAAATGACACAGGGAAAGACGGTATGACTATTATATAGAAACAGAAGTCACATAGTAGGCCAGGCTGATAAAATCTGAAGACAATTATGGCCATGGCTTTGTTAACAAGATTCTACAGAGAATTATGGTAATTTGTGTCAACATTTCAACAATGTACACAAGAACCATTATTTCAATGTTCATAAATCTGTTTTTTGGTGGTTTTTTTTTTTTTGGTAGTCTTGGGGATGTAACCCAAGGCCTTGAACCTACTAAACAACTACTCTACTACTGAGCTACATCCCCAGCCTGAATCATTTGGTGTTTAAAAGAAAAAAAAAATCAAAGCATGTGTCAAAAGTTAAGAGTCAAAGGTCAAAGCACCAAGTTGGGATTTAAAAATAAAAGGAGAGGGGGAGGATTCCAGTATGTGGACCTCAAAGTTTTAGTACAGAAGTTTCCTCCTAAGTTGCCTTCATTTTGGTTCACTTAGAATGAAAAGGAGCTAGGCTGTATAGGATATGGGATAATATGGACTTTCTGGAAGGTATATAACTTTATAGTTATTATTATGTATGGTGGTATGAGGGGTATCTCTCCCCTTTGCGTGATACCTGAGTGAAGAAAAAGGCACAAACTTGTGGGTCCTTCTAAATAAAATCTTTCACAACACAGTGCCCCACACCTGTGGACACCTCCTGGGGTGGCAGGAAGAGTCTTGTTTGTGTCTGTGACACGGGTACCTCTAATATTTGTGCCCTGAACTGTGGGAATGGCCCATCTCTGTTTTACAATAAGAAGTTGCCCGCTACCTGGGGGAGATAAAGAGTTAACAAAGGTAGGTTGTCATAAATCCCGTTCCACACTGTTTTATTCTGAGTTTGCAGTGAGCTTCCCTGGCAGGAGAGCATGACTGAAACTTGAGTCTAGGAGGGAAGCCAAAAGAGTGGGAGAGAACTGTGGCCCAGCACCCTGAGTTAGGGCCACAGTTTTAGCTGAATACCCTGTCCAATCCTATAGCACACGGCTAGGAATGGTCTGCTATTTGCATTGAACATCGACTTGCTGCATGCTGAGACCCTAGTCCCGTGTCCCGGGATCTCAGTAAGAACTTAGTACATACTGGATAGAAATGATCTTCAAAAAAGCAGTCTCAAGGCAAGATGAGTCATCAGGATGAAGAGGGAGAGAAATAAACTATAGAACAATCCTTACAGAGCCTATAACAATTTTGAAGGGCTCAGTCTCCAGAGCTCCCAATAAGGAAAAATAAAGGCCAGTTCCACCCTTTTTCTCCTTTCTCTTCTATTCCAAACGTGATCTTTGCTGTCTTCCCTTTTGACTCCAGGGCTGGCTTTATTTATGACTTTTTGTCAAACATGTGACTCTTCTACTCCACAAACTTGCCAAAGAAGCGGATCGTCCAGTCTCTTTGCAATCTCATACTGACAAGCCCTTCCTGGCTTCTGGAAGTAAAGAGCTGTTCTCCCCTCCCCACACACACACCAGTAATTTGGAGAGGGAATCATAAAAGAATTCATCTGGGCACTGGCAGATCTGCTCAGAGAATACCAGGGTCTCCTATCTGCCTTTGTTGTCCCCATTTTGCTCTGCAGGCCTTAGTGCTTTCCCTTTAAGATCCACTCCCAACCTTATTAACATTTTCTCTCCTCATAAATTACCATGTAAGACATGACCCCCAATGCCCTGTTTTGGAGAAGGGCTGTAGGTACAGAACTAATCTGCACACACACTCCTCATTATGTCGAATAAAAAGAAATAGTATCAATAATGTCCTTAGGGTATTCTACACCATACCTAGGCCTCTCAGAGAAGAGAGGCCCAACTCGCAAGTCCTGTGAGCCTTCCAGGATCCTGTGCGGCAGGACCATCCACACTTTCCAGAGCGACAGAGCGAATGCTCAGAGGACTCCGGTGCTCTGCAGGAGTCTGCCAAACACTGGAATTTGAGATAAGTGGGTTTAAAAATTGAAAGCCCATGTTTTGCTGTTGTTTTTTTTCATAATCACATTGGAGGCTCTCCTGAGGGCAAAGAATAAGCATTTCCATAACTCTTCTAGAATGTGTACGCTACATTCTGGAGTGGTGGTAGAGCTTGTCTCACAGGCTTTGGTTTTGTTGGTCCTTGCGATGAACACGGCGGCTGATGATGCACACGAACTAAGGGGCTGGCAGCCCAATGCAGGTCCTCAACACCTCAAATCTCTCTCTGCACTCTCGGATATGGGGGGAAAGGATTTTGGGAGAGGTCTTGGGGGAGACCCTTCAGCATCTTCTCCCCTACCTCCAGCCTGAGCTTGCCACCAACATCGAAACACTACCAAAATAACTGGGACATTTCAAATCCTGTCCAATAGGGCTAGGTATTAAAGACCTTATCAGAGATTTCTTCCAGGTGGATGTATCATCAGGGGACAGCTAGCAAGCTAGTTATTAGTAAGATACAAGAGCACCACTTCTCGTGTTCAGCTTCGACTTCTTTTTACAAGGAGTCTTCTATGTGGCCTTTAAGCTCCCTGGGGTTTTGGTATGTGTATTTGGTCCTCCAAATCACTCCAGTTATCATTCTGACAGGTCCACTGACATTAGTACCATTAGTAATCAAATTAACTCCATGATCAAGAAGAATAAATAATCAAAAGGAAACACTGCATTCTCCAGGGTGAGATCAGGCAGCAGACTCGGGCTGCTGCGTCATTGCAAAGACGGTGGAACAGAGCTGGAGAGCCGGGCACTGCGGTCCCATCCAGCCAGGGACGTGAGCCTCAGGGCGGGAAGAGGAGCAGAAAGTCCGTGAGCAAAAGAGCTTCGAAGGAATCTCTGGTCAGGAGCAACCCCGTTCACGTGGAGTGTGGATCACACCTGCAAGCGGTGGGCACTGCAGACACAGCAGCTGTCGGCTCCCAGAGTGCGCCTGAGGCCAGCCACTTCTACCACACTGCATGCGTGGCACAGGGCTGTGCATGGGAGAAGAGCAAGCAGATCCGGCCTTATTCTTCCGCAGCCAAACTCAGACTCCACCCGGAAGTTGGCTCCTGAGCTGTGCTCCCCCCACTGCACTAACCGGCCTCCACTTCTGCAGTGGAATCACGGCGAAGATGAGCTGGCCTGGCGAGCATGCATGCACGGGCAGCTCTGGAATCCCAGGTATACTGGAGGCCAGGAGCATGGCCCCAAGCCTCTACTGCAGCTTTTGAAAGAACAAAAGTGGTTGTGACCTGCTGAGCAGTGTCCTGGCCCTCTAAGCAGCCACTCTCCCAAGACCGGCTGTCTGGCAGTGTCTGTCCAAGGCACTGGAGGTGCAGAAATATGGGCGGACGGGTCCTCACTGCGCTCCCGGCTCCGAAGGCCCCAGGCCGGATTTCCTTGCTTTGGGAGGGGGTGGGGGCGGGGCTCTGGCTTCTCTGCGGACAGGCAGTGGGGGTGCGATCTGGGGAGCAGACACATGCCTTTAGAAGGGGCTCCTCTCCTCCCCCTGCCCTCCCTCAGTTTCCAAACTCTGCTTTGGCTTTGAATTGCTATGTAAGGTTTAAAAAAAGTGTGTGTGTGTGTGTGTGTGTGTGATTTGCATTTACACTCCTGGTTTCCCTTGAGCTGATCAGAAACACACACATGTAAACACATGCATTTACACATACACATATGTACACACACATACACACATCCCTGAACACCTGGCAGATGCCTAGCAGTCATCAGTCCATACTTGAGGAAGGAAGGAAGGAAGGAAGGAAGGAAGGAAGGAAGGAAGGAAGGAAGGAAGGAAGGAAGGAAGGAAGGGAGGGAAGGGAAGGAAGGAAGGAAGGAAGTCAGCCAGCCATCAGAGGGCTCCCAGCAAAACTGCCTTGCACTCCACACAGAAGTGAATTCTGGGTGTGAATCCAGACACTAGACCCCACTGCAGCCCAGTGTGAGGGGCAGAGGATGCGTCTTCCGTGGGCAGCGTGAACAGCTTTCACCAGTCTCTAGCTTTTAGGGATGGACGAGGGTCAGCCTCCGTGATTGACAGCCGGGAATCCTGTGCTGGGAGTGCTGTGCTCCTGGGGGAGGGCTCTGCGCCCACCCCTGGGGCCCCCACACATGGGCCAACCACACCCCGGGGCAGGCTCCTACCTCAGCAGAGTTCCTCTGGCTGTTCTCATAGGGCTTGCTTTTGGGGGGAGGTGGAGGGGGGGCAGAAGTCACCAGTCTTTCTGTCTGCAAGGATGGGGAACCTGGAAATGACACAGGAAGGGAAGCGGAGAGAAGCAATGCTGGCCACAGGGCACCTGAACCAGGCTGGCCAATCAAATTGCTGGAGCGCGTTTCTACGGTTTCAGTGATGGAAAGAAGGCCTCTTACCCCACCCTTCACTCACCAAAACGCTTCCCAACACGTTCCCAACTGAAAATTCTGTTTTTAAGATGATTATTATGAAGGTGATGTACAGAGGGGTTACAGTCATATAAATCAGGTACTGAGCCCATTTCCTTTTGGACAATGTCACCCCTTCCTTCGCTCTCTCTTCCCCACCCAAAAAGTTGTACAATCCAGTTTCCACACAGTGTCTAGTGAGTACCACTGGTACATTTGTTCACCCTTTGCTCTTCCATTTCTGTGTCCCCCGAAATATTCCTTTATTGTCCATTTGTCTTCAAACTAGTAAGCTGAACATGAGGACGTTTTCTGGGACTGAGGGTATTTTTCTGTAGTCTGACATGCCACTCAGGGAAATACCCATATCCACCCAGAAATCACCCCTGCCATGCCTGGCTCTCGGGCCATCCTGTGTCCCATTAAGCACTGGTAGACGGACTTCCCTTAAGGCTCTGGGCTACGGGGTCTTCCTCATTTGTCTCAAGCACTTGCATAACAGTAGTTCCATGTCTCACTGCCTTGTAAGATATGGCATTAAAGCTTTTTTCCTGCCCTTTTACAGGTCTCACCACTCAAGAGTTGGTTCCAAAGTTACTTTACCCTGACCTGTTTCAGCCTTCACGTTCCTCATCTATCCCTTTGCAGCTGTGAAGGGACCAGCTGCATTCTTTGCCTGTCTATGAGACATTTAACAGTCCATCCTGCACCCAGAGGGCCTGCCCAACCTCGGGAACTTCTAGTATCCCCTGAACTGAATCAACTTTACAACAGTCTGGTGTTTTATGTGGTGGGTTTGGTTAAAAACGTGCCCAGATTTCATTAAACAACAATAACGTAAGAACGTAAGTGGCACAAGATAACTTACTTAGGGTCCTGGTAGCTTTGGGCGTGAGCGGAGGCGGGCTCAAGGGCGTGGAGGGAGGAGGAGGAGAGCAGCTAGGAAAGGGTGTCAGCCGACTGTCCACCAGCTGGAGACTCTTGGGCCTCGGTACTTTTCTGGCTGGACTCTAGTGAGCCGAGAGGAAACTAGATTAAAGCATTCTGACAGGGAGCAAGGGTGAGATCAACAACGCTCTGGACAGCGCTAGAGGAATCTGCACAGGGCTGAGTGTCAGGAATCACTTTTAAAGGTCACCACTTTATCCTCCGGTGGGCACCCTGGCAGACACCCGAACTGGGCATCACTCTGATCCATAGAAGCTCTTTTGGCTGGCTGCAGCATCGTTTAAGTGGGAAATAAGCCATCTCCACTGCCCAGGAAAACATTGCCCTTGCCACTCTTTAACAAATTGATGTGGCTCATGGTCAGACAAACTATCCTTTTTGAGTTAAAAAAGGAAGAAAAACAATCATGCTTGGGCTGACTCACGGAACCACGAGTTCATAAGGTAACACCCGTTTTCACTGTGGGCACAAGGTCTCATCACCACTATTGATTTAGAGACACAAAATTCTCCAGCACGCGTTTCTACCCACCGCCTGTGACTTGGCTCCACCGCACGCTGGTGAGGCGGCTGCCGGGAGGCCTGGCTCCCCACAGGCACCCCTTCATGGCTTGCCCCTCTCCCGTCTCTTCCTTTTCCCGTCTCTTCCCTCCCCTCCCTTTCCTTCACTCTCTCCCTTATTTTGCTTATCTCTGTGTTTGTTTGATCGCTCGTTTTACCATCAGTTCCGGCTCTGGAGCTTTCTCTGCAATGACCTGAGACTTGCTCAGATTCCAGTCTTTTCTCTTGAACCTGCTGATTCGGTTCTCACTGTCCTCTCTGAGGGCGACATCTTCAACTCTGGCACCTGATGAGGCCCTGCGCTCAAAAAGGGGCTCCAGGATTGACCTGTGAGCCAGGAAAGAGAAGGAAAGTCACCCACAGGGGTCACAGGGTGGGGGAAACTAACTGCCAAGAATCAGGACCAGGCCTCCCCCAGGCCAGCTTTACCTGAATTTCTAATAATCAATTGCTAGTGAACAAACATCCTGGGGTAGGATGTACAGAAATGAGACTATCAAATGCATGCAGAAATATATTCCACAAAAGGAAGGAAGGAAAGAAGAAAGAAATAAAGGAAGGAAGAAATGAAAGAAGATAGGAAAGGGGGGAGGGAGGAAGGAAAAAAAGAAGGGAGGGAGGGATATTTTCTACCCGTGAGATTTCATATTCCCTGATTATATCATTAATTCATGCAGTCAATACAAATGATAAAACATATTTCAAACAATAGAAAGGAAGAAAAGTTCGGTGGGTGCCCACAAGGGCAAGGGGTCTCGATGTCTGTGAGAAGGTGGTAGGATCCTGAGATTTCATTTTGAATTTGCAGTAGCTGCTTTTTCTTATCCTCAGCACTAAGGCTGGAACATGGGCCTTTGTGCTGGGTTAACTTGCTCTCTCAGCTGGCATTCAACTACTCAAGCCACATCTCTAGCCTGGTGTTCTACTGATTAAGTGGAGATGGAGTCTTATGGACTTTTCTGCCCCAGCTGGCCCGGACCACAAATCTATGGATTTGAGCCTCCTGAACAGCTGGGATTATAGGTATGATCCACAGTGAGCCTGATTTGGGGCTTTTCTCCTGGGGAATGACCATGTGACCCTTTGGTGACCCAGGCAAACATAACAGGTAATAACCAGCCTCCCCCGCCCCCCCCCAGGAGAGTACAGGTGCAACTTTACCCATCAGATCCTGGCCTGGAAGAGGTGTTTTCCGAGGAGTTGGAGGAGGTGGAGGCCACGGAGGAGGCCATGGAGGTGACAGACAGCCTCCGCAGAGTGGAGGACATGATGTAGGGCAGCACGAGGGAGCCCGTGCGGCTTTGCTTCCTCCCCGTCAGGTTGGATGGCTGTAAAACACACGGCCGCTCGGGGTGAGGCGGTCTGGAGGATTGACGCAGTTGCCCAGTTTGTTCAATTTAAAAAAGAAAAAAAGAAACGAAGCCGGGCGCTGGTGGCTCACGCCTGTCATCCTAGCTACTCAGGAGGCCGAGAGCTGAGGATCGCGGTTCAAATCAGCCTGGGCAGGAAAGGCCTTGAGACTCTTATCTCTATTGAGCCACAAAAACCAGAAGTGAAGTGGTGTGCACTGATTTGAACTCAGGGCTTTGTGCTGGATTAGCTTCCTGGCTCAGCTGGTATTCAGCCTGGCTTTCTGCTGATTAACTGGAGATGGAGTCTTATGAACTTTTTCCAATGGGGATGAAGCTTATAGCTCAAGCGGCAGCACAAAAGCCCAGGGAACAGGGCCTAGGCCCTGAGTTTAAGCCCCAATTCCAGCATAAAAATAAACCATACATAAAAAGAAAGGCAAAGGCAAAAGAAGACAGTCACATTCTCATTTCTCTTTGTGTCTCTGTGTGTCTCTCTCCGGCCTCTATTTCCATGCTCTTCCTTGCTATGCTTCTGCTGTGGCTGGGAAAGCCGGCCAAGGTCATAAAAGGGAAACAGGGGCCTGGGAACCGCTGAGGTCGATTCGGACGCAGCTTACCAGTGTGATGACCCCGTAGAGCTTCTCTACTTTCTCCTTGAGTTCCCGGAAGCAGGAGGACAAGCGGTCGTGCAGAGGCTTGAGCTGCTCCGTCAGCTTCTCCCCATGGATGCGGATCCCCTCGGTGAGCAGGGGCATCTGCGGGGATGGGCAGAGCAGGGATGGCGGGCAGCTCAGGAGAAGGGGGAGTCAGGGCAGGACAGAGGCAGGACAGGTTAGCCGGTAGGGGCTACTATGGGATACCAACACCACTTCTCCACTGAGGGAAGGCTACGTGAGGACACAAGTAGACCCAGCACCACCCAGGAAGGGCTGGCGAGAGCTGGGGCTGGTCCCACCCAACTCTGGCTGTTTCTGTAGATCAGCAAGGAATGGGCCTAAGAGTCGATGGCTGTACTTTCTACCACTGTCCATGAAATAGAGGCTAGGAAACCAGTGTCTTATGCACGTTCATCTCAGCTCTGGGGAGGCTCTGGTTAACTGTCAGTTTCTGTCCAATAGGACCATGGCTAGGGTGTCCACATCAGGCCATGCAGATACAGCCCTGCCTGGAGAGTATCATGGAGCCAAGCGCTGTGGCTGCCCATGGAGTGCAAGGCCCGCATCACACACCTGCAACACCCTGCACCTGCGATGCTCTGCACATTGCAATGCTGTACACACCTGCAGTACCCTGCACACCTCGAATGCTCTGTGTACCTGTAATGCTATGAGTCTCTTGAGCAGCTCCACCTTCTCCTGGTCTTCAGGATGCGCCTGTAAGTACTTTTCTGTGAAAAAGGCCTAGAGCAGAGGAGACATTCATTAGGAATGCACCCCCCTTTCCCTCCTCTCTGAACTTGATCTTCACAGTGACACAAGAGGTCTGGAAAGGTGAACTAGGTCTTCAGTTCTCAAATACCAGCCGTGTCTAACTACACATTCATTCCTTTCCTGGGCAGTCCTGCTCCACAGTGGGTGACTGAAGAGCACCGCTAACCAGTGGTCTCTCTGGGATCATGAACATCCCTTGCCAGAGTTCATTGTCAGCAATCACCAATCCACATATGGGAGAGCACACGTGTGCTAATACAATAAAATCATCCACAGGGCTGGGAAGGTGGCTCAGTGGTAGAGCGCTTGCCTTGCATGCCTGAGGCCCTGGGTTCGATTCCTCAGCACCACATAAGCAAGAAAAAAGCCGGAAGTGGCGCTCTGGCTCAAGTGGTAGAGTGCTAGCCTTGAGCTGAAGAGCTGAGGGACAATGCTCAGGCCCAGAGTTCAGGCCCCACGACTGGACCCAAATAAAATAAAATAAAATAAAATCATCCACAAAGTGTCATCCAGTAAAAAACAGATTTCCCAAAGAAGGAAGAAAAGATCAAGTGACAATATCTAAAGGTTAATAATCACATGTACAGATATTAAACGTGAGAGCCAGCAGTGTAGCTCAATGGTTAAGCACTTGGCTAACATGGGGAAGGCCCTGGGTTCTATTCCAGCCTGGCAACAAAAGATCTCACGAAGAGGCTGACGTGACTGGTGGTTTTCCTGTCTTCCACATGCTATGAACTGCTGTGCATTTGTTTCCTACTATATTAATACCTGCCCTTTTTCAGTAATCATCTATCCAAAAGGTTATATTGGAGACAAAATGGGGTGTAGAGGTGAAGGCATTCTGAGGAGAATGTGTGCTGGCTCTGTTTATGATTTCCTGACAAAACCATGCTCACCAATCAATGCTCAATCCTACCACTGAGGCCCATCAACCAATCAATGCTCAATCCTACCACTGAGGCCCATCATGGGGGAATCAAAAACTCAACATGAATTCCCAACATCAGCTTTACAGAGAGGACCACATAGGAACTAGGGGAGGGAAGAAGTTATTGATGATTTCATTCACTGAGCAGAGCAATGAAAACAAACAAAGAAACACCCAACAGAGCACAGAACAGGAAACAGATTTCTCAGCTGCGCTAAGGCTCCGTGGAGGCCGTGGCTCGGGTGGGGTGGGGTAGGGTGCTCACCTTCTCGTAGTTGGAGAACCCCCCCATGACGGCGGGGTCCACGATGCCACTGAGCAGCATGGACAGCGGGTGCACGGAGAGCGACCGGTCCCACGTGTGCTGCTGCACACAGTTGCTGATCCGCTCGTTGGTCAGCTCCATGGTTTCTATGGCATTCTCCAAGGGGCTGATTTCCTCCTGGAGGAGGAGCACAGAGACGCGGCATGCGTGAGCCCTGCCCACAGCAGGGGCAGCAGCAAATATAAGCATTCCCCTCAGGCCATTCTCCTAGTCTAAATTAGCTTGCTTTTCTGCAGCAATGCCGCTTTGATACAAAGTGAGCGATTTAAAATAACCTTAGCAGGGCAGGGTGGTTCATGTTTGTAATCCTAGCTACTCAGGAGGCTGAGATCACGGTTCAAAGTCAGCCTGGACAGGAAAGTCTGCTAGACTCTTTCCCCCCATGAACAATCAGAAAACTGGAAGTGGCGCTATGCTCAAAGTGGTAGAGTGCTAGCCTTCAGTGAAAGAGCTCAGGGACAGCTCCTGGGTCCTGAGTTCAAACCCCATGACCATCACGACCACTAACAACAAAAGCCATCCCAGGCAAAGGAATCCAATTAACCAGCATACTCAGCAGTAGAGCTGTGGCTCAAGCAGTAAATCACCAGCCTCAAGCTAAAAAGCTAAGCATGAGTGAGAGATCCTGAGTCCAAGGCACAAAAACAAATGGCCTGAGCAGGTGGAAGGATGTCTCCTGCTGGCAAAGATTCTACAGAAAATGTGAGAACAAACACATCAGAGCTGTGTTCCTCAGGCAAAGTTTCCTCAGATAGTTTTGTGGTGCGCCATGACAGGTGAAGAGAAGAGACACTCTCACACGGCCAGCAGTGTCTACGGTGAACGTTCTCTGCCTCCTTGGTGAGGAGAAGCTAGTGGTCTCAGAGGCCTGTGCACAGCCAAGTACAGGGTATCTTAGGATAGATTCTGTGCTGACCCAAAGTCAGAGACGACAGGTGGATTCGGATCTTCAGGCTGAGCTGGGATGGAAATCATCCCTATGTAGGATATAGCCTTAGAGGTCATTTCCTCCTAGGCAATGTCTTCAAAACCAGGTGTCCGGAAAAACCACCTCCTTGGTTTGGCCCATTGTCAGCCCCATGGAGTACTCCAGAGTTCATTCCTAAAGACTCAATCCAGAAAATATACCTAAGGCCTGAAGGTGTGGCTCATTGGTAAGAGTGCCTGCCTGGCAAGCACAGGGACTTGAGTTCAAACCCCAGCACCACCACGCCAACCAGAAATATGCTACGGAATCTATCATTAAAGAAACCTCCTTCTCCCTTGCATACCAGGGCCTCATATATGCTATGGTAGCCCTCCAACGCTGAATTACATACATAGCCCAGGAAGAAATCTTTTTTGTTGGTTTGTCAGTTGTGGGGCTTGAACTGAAGGCCTGGGTGCTGTTCCTGAGCTTTTTTGCTCAGGGTTAGCACTCTACCACTTTGAGCCACAGCTCTATGTCTGACTTTTAGGTGGTTGCCAGGAGATAAGAATCTCGCAAACTTTCCTGCCCAAGCTGATTTTGTGCTGTGGACCCTCAGATCTCAGCCTCCTGTGTAGCGAGGATTACAGGTGTGAGCCACTAACACACCTGGGGAAATCTTTGTGAATATCTGTGTGTGTGTGTGTGTGTGTGTGTGTGCGCGCGCGCGCATGCACTAGTATGGGGGCTAAATCTCCCTTGTCTTTTTCTGCTCACAGCTGGTGCTCTACCATTTGAGCCATGCCTCCAGTTCTGGCCGTTTGCTGGTTAACTGGAGGTAAGTCTCTCAGTAGCCTGGGCTGACTTTGTCGTGTGATCCTCAGATCTCAGTCTCCAGGGTGGCTAGGACCACAAGCATGAGCCATCAGTGCCCAGCTCTGAACATCTTTTTACACCCAGTTTATGTTGAGTACCATGTTAGGCACTACAGTTACAGAAATGATTAAGATATACCACCATCACTCACCATCTGGTGAAGGTTGCTTCCAAGACCCCAAGCATACCAAAATTAGTGAGTGCTCATAATTTGGCATACAATTTGCATGCAATCTATATCTATATCTTCCTGATTAGTTTCATCATTACAGAACCTAGTACAATTTAAATACTATGGAAGCTGCAGTTAGACTGTATTGCTCAGGGAATGGTGACAAAGTCTGCCCATGCTCGCTGGCTACAGCCATCCTAGCCCTCACTACTTAGTCACAGTCAGGCTGGCTAAGGCTGCTTTGGTTGAGTCTTTGGGGTGATGCTGTGGACGCAGGGGCCCACTACCACTCAGGCTGTGGGGTGTTTATGGCCTTATTGGGAACTCAGGACATTCAAAATGGTGGTCCGAAATGTGCCCAGGTTGTGACAAGGCACAGACCAAGAGCATGTAACCCAGCTTGGGTGTTCCAGAGACGGCTTTGCCGAGAAGGCCACTTGGTGGGAGCTGGTTGGGTTCAGAAGACATCTGAAGCAGAGAACAAGACTTTATCTGTCACAGAGGGCTGAAACAGCACGGAAGTCTTAGCATAGTTCCAGTATACATCCTCTTAGGATGGGAGCAAACGAAGGGAGACGGGGAGCCAGGTGAAGGGAGGGAGTGGAGGCCAGCCCTGGGCTATAGGACCCAGCAGGAGGGGGGCAAGGCGGGAATGTGAACATGACAGAACACACATAATGGTGGCGTTTACATGATGGGATTCACACTCAGAGGCAGACAGGAACACGGGCTGAGAAGGTAAAGGCATGGGGGCGATGGGAGGCTTTCCAGATGGCCTCAAGCAGGGGTGGATGAGGGCGAGAAACACGGCAGTCAGGGCTGGCTATGTTACACATTCAGCAAATGTGTAACAGCTATGGGCAGCGGCCAAGGGGGAAGAGCCAGGAGGCCTGGGGGAGGTAGGAGGGGGGATGATGGGCTGAGAATCCCAGGAGGGAACAGCAGGCTGTGGGAGAGATGATGTGAAGGACACGGCACCCCTACAAGCATTGCAGCAACGAGGCTGGCTGCCGTCAGATTGTGGGGGAGACGAAGCCCCTGGGGCCATCAAAGACTCATTCACTGTGGTGACCTTCACAGTCGGTGTTGAAACATCGACTGGTGTACAAGCGCGCCTTTTATTCCTCCTTTGAAAAACACCAAGTTAGCCTAAGAAGTCTGGCCAAGCTCTGTGTACAAAGGCTGCTATTATATTTGCAGACAGAAAGCTGAGTTTTGTTTTTTTGTTTTTTTTTTGTCCCCTCCTTTCTGAGTTATAATTTCAGATGACTCACCGTTGAGATCTGCTTGACTTCGAACCACTTGAGGATCCCAGGAAAGCTATAGGCCGTTGTGTATGTGGTCCGCTCAATCCACATGGTCTGGGGCAGGAAGGAAGATAGAAGATGAGATGTGGGATTTGGCAGAGCCGCTCTGGCTGGGGAAAGCAAGGCTCCATTCCCCACAGAGCCTGTTTCCACATAAGACGTGAAGATTCTGAGTGTTTCAGGCTCCCCAGGATCACCCAGCTAGGCCCTCATGTTCCAAAGGTCCCAGGGAAAATGATGTTGGTCAAGATCAAGTCTAAAGAAGGCCCAGAGCCATTTCTGGAGCCCCAATGTGGAGTTTTCCAGGCAGGGGACTCCTCTTATTCCCGGGGGGGCTCCCATCTCTGCTGTGGGTGCTGGTGAGGGTGGAGGCCTGAGTAGGATTCCCAGTGCACCTCATTTGAGAGGAGAAATGGGGTGCACTCACAGCGAACTCATTGTCAGGGTCCTTTTCCCCCTTCCGGAAGGGCCGAGAGTAGCTGAACTGCTGCACTTCATTGGCGCGGTAGTAGCTGCGAGGAGAGAGCAAGCTCGGGGCACCTCTTCTCACAGCGCCCCAATGCCTCCATGGACCCTCCTCCCCTGCCCTGCACCGGGACTGCCTGTGTGGAAGTCCACCATGGCTCCATCTCTGAGCCAACAGTGCCCACACCAACCCCACAGGGGCGCACCTCCTGAACCTCATGTTTATTTCTCCATGACGGTTTTCCTTGCCCACCTTCCTGGTCTCATTCGCATAGCTCTGTCCCACCAACCCATCTCTGTAGCCTTTTAACTGCTCAAGAGGCTGCTCTGGGATTCCCAACCCTAGTGAGTCCTCTAAGTGGAAAGAAGAGCTAGGGATCTGATGCCCAAGACTGAAGTTTCTTGATAAACACCAGTGGCTCCTGCCCATAATCCTACCAGGGAGACTGAAATCTGAGGATCTCAGTTCAAAGCCAGCCCAGGCAGAAAAACTTGTGAGACTTTTGTCTCTAACTAGCCAGCTAGCCAGAAGTGGAGGTATGGCTTAAGTGGTAAAGCTGTCCTTGAGCAAAAAAAATCCAGGCAAGAGCAAAGGGTCCTGAGTTCAAGCCCCAGTAAACACACACACACACACACACACACACACACACACATACACCCACCCCCACACACACACACACACACCCTGAGTTCAAGCCCCAGTACACACACACACACACACACACACACACACACACATACACCCACCCACCCACCCACCCCCACACACACACACCCTGAGTTCAAGCCCCAGTACACACACACACACACACACCCTGAGTTCAAGCCCCAGTACACACACACACACACACACACACACCTGAACACACACATGCATGTGGCTCTTATTTCCCTCCACTTAAAAGACAAGTCATATCTCTTTGAACTTCCAAGCTTTCCTCTTGTACTCAAAATAGAGTAAATAGTAGATCTTCCAAATTAGAACGAATTTAAAGATTTGTTTTTGATTTACTCCAAATAAAATATAAAGGAGAGAGAATTCACCTTGAATTCGTGTCCTACTTCAAGGCCTCTTTAGTGATGGGATTACAAATGTGCATCACCACGCTCTGCCACACACACACACCCTTACACACACGTGTAAAGTAAGAGCTACTTACTTTAAGATCTGCTCTGGAACTGGTTTGTCCTTGAGGCTGGGT
Organism: Dipodomys ordii; assembly: GCF_000151885.1. Lineage (NCBI taxonomy): Eukaryota > Metazoa > Chordata > Mammalia > Rodentia > Heteromyidae > Dipodomys > Dipodomys ordii. Next base: position 911,213 of record NW_012267405.1, read on the forward strand.
GGCAGGCTCATGACCGGCTTCACGGTGAAACACTGCATGTCTGAGAGCTTGTTAAGGAAAAGAAGATACTGTCTTGCAGTGCTTCCACATCACTGTCAGAAACAGCACAGGTCCCAGGCATCCCTTCTGATGCCCAGACTACACCACACCCCCTGAGGCCTCCCAAAGGCAGGAAGGGATTACTGTAGGACACTTGTAGTCAGACGCCATCCTGGCCAAAGGAAACCAGGCATCAATGCAATAGTGAGAAATAAGCGGTCAGAAATGGTTTCAACAGATGTACAGGTATGTATAGATACAATGCAATATATATCATGCAATTATATATGCGTATAGTTATATCTGAATTAAACATGCATTGAGTTTTTTCCTTGTTATTATTCCCTAAAATGGTAACCAGTAACCACTTGTATGATGTCTATATTCTATTGGAGATTTTATCGCAATATAGGGTGGGGGTGCAAGTTCTATGGGGTGTGTGTGTGTGTGTGTGTGTGCACGCGCGCTGGACCTAGGGCTTAAACTCAGGGCCTGGGTGCTACCCCTGAGTTTTTTGCTCAAGGCTAGCACAGTACTACTTGAGCCACAGCTCCACTAACAATTTTTTTGGTGGTTAACTGGAGATAGTCTCATAGACTATCTCATGCTTAGGCTGGCTTTGAACTGCCATCCTCAAGTCTCAGCCTCCTGTGGGCTGGGATTACAGATGAGAGCCACAGTGCCCAGCTGAGCAATACTATTTTACATAAGGAACTTGAGCATCTGTGGATTTTGGAATCCATGGCATGGTTGGGGTGGGGTAGAGGAAGAGATTCTATAGCCAATTCCCTTGCAGATACCAGGGTTTCAAAGTCTATAACAGAGTGGCAAAAGAAGAGGAAATCTCTGCTCTCAAGTTTCTTATCTAGCTATAACAATACCCTTTACTTTCAACACTCATTTATGATCGCTTCTCGGAGGACTTCCAGGAGGGACCTAGGATTTTCCCTGAACAGGACCTGAGCGATGGGCCAGGGAAGGGCAGCCAGCCAGCTCCTCATGCCCCGCTGGAGACCACGCTCTCCAGGCAAGGATGCACTGCTTCGGGGAGGACTTGATGTCATCGCCGGGGGGTGTGGTACTGCTCATCTTCTCGGCATTGGGGAACTGGGTGAGCAGCCTCAGGCTGAAGTCTTCTCGCCTCTCATACTCCTTCCCCCGGTAGATGAAGATTTTATTCTGCAAGTCAGAGATGGCAAGAGAAGTCATTAAGTAGGAAGAGGAGGATGGAAAATCTAGACTTGTAGACATGGAGGAAGCCATTGTAACTCAAAGCCTCACTTTGTTCTTTTTCTATTACTGAGTAGTACTCCATCAGGTGGATGGAGTAGACTTTGTTTAACTCTTTTCCCAGCCGGCGGTGAGGATGAGAACGTCTCTATGATTTTTGGGAAGCAAAGAGTTAAAGAGTTCCTGGCTACAGGCTGGTACAGCTCCATGGCACAAGACACCTTTTTTGATTATGGTTTACACTTTACATTTATGTGTAATTATGGACCTTTCCCCCCAATTAACTTGTAAACACCAGAAGGCAAGTTGTTGTGCAACTCTAAGTGCAGGGTATTTCCAGCACCTTCCTTGAAACTGGTGCAGACAGATTCTTCAGTAGACTGTTCTGAATGAAACAATATAATGGCCTAAACCCTTTCAGGATGGCCTCTTGGTCTTTCTCTGATCACTCTGCCTTTTGTAGGAGCAGAGAGTTCTAGTTTTCACTCCATAAAGCCAAAGTCACCCTGCAGCCATGTTTGAGAAAGAAGGACAACATCTTGGCAACCATCCCTTTCCTCCAGCCACCTGGGGAGTCATGTAACAAAGAAACTTCCAGAATCCCAGCGGTGTCCAGGGTTGTAGGGTGAGAGGCCAGAATTCAGAATGCAGCCTTCCGCCCCGACCGCCCACATGGAGGGTGGGACCATCAGCTGCAAACACACCCCGGCCATCTGGATCAGCACTGACGCCCTGCCCAGCCCGGCCCAGTGGGCTCCTCACCCGCAGGAAGGCAGGGAAGCCCAGCCCGTAGTATCCCACGGCGAAGTACTCCGGCTGCGGCCGCATGGCCTTGATGATGTTCTCATAAAACGAAGCTCGCTTTTTCTGCCAAACAAAACATGACACTGCATTGGGAGGTAACAAGGACACAGTTGGGGGTGAAGTGGGGGCGGGGGTGGAGGAGAGTGAACAGAAAGAGAGAAAAACAGATCAGCCCGTTAGCTTTGTTGGTGAACAAGTAACACAAAAACAAAGAGGAAAGGTGTTTGGAAAGTGGTCCATGACCAAGAAGCTGCAGAACGGAGTCACCGTGACTTCCTCTGTGCCAGGAGGCAGTGTACAGCTTCCAGAAGTTTCTTTTACTTATTTATCCTTTTCGGTGCCACTCCTGGAGCTTGAACTCAGGGCCTAGGAACTTTCCCTTAGCTTTTTTTTTTTTTTTAACTTAAGACTAGCTAGCCCTGGTGGAGGGCTGCCACTTGAGCCAGAGCTCTACTTCCAGTTTTTCCCAGGTTAGAGATAAGAGTCTCACAGATTTTCCTGCCTGGGCTAGCTTCAAACCACGATCCTTAGAGCTCAGCCTCCTGAGCAGTGAGGATTGTTAATTCCTTGTTTTTAAACAGCAGAGCAGAGACTACAGTCGGGCTCCCTACACAGGCTGGGGATGTGGAGGTGGAGACACTGAGCGCCATCAGGGAAAGGAGGAAGCCCGCAGAAAAGCATCAGGACCGGCAGAAGCACTGACAGCTCCAAGACACGCACAGCGCACAGTGCACTGGGGTGCGTGGAGGAACCAGGGTGGCAGGGACCCTGAGGCCCAGCTGCGCAGGGCAGGCCTCCATTCTCCAAGTCTTTGGGTCCCGCCTCCCCCCCGCCCCCCCCCCAGGCATGTCCCTTTTCAGTCCCAAGCCTTCTGGGGCAGATGATCTGGAGATCCATAATCAAGGCTTTGGGACCACACCTTGTCTATTTTTAAATAGAAGCAAGGTTCGCTTCTGCGCTGGGGAGAGCACAGAGGCCCGGTCTTCCACCAGCACCTGGCTGAGCTGCCTGCTGCCCACACTCACCAGGAGGCTGCCCAGGCCCTCGTAGTCGAACACCTTGCTCTCATAGGTCTCCGCCAGTTCTTTGCTCAGCTTGATGGCTTTCTCCCACATCTGTAGAAGGGAAGCAGGGTGAGGGGGGAGCACAGGAGTCACTGACCCCCTGCTAAGGCCCCAGGGAGCTACTGGGAAGCGAGCCCCGGGCCTGGAGCACTGCTACTTTTCCGCAGCTCAAGAATTCCCTATAGGCTGCGACTCCCTGCAGCCTGCTACTCCCCTGCAGGCTCACCTGCTTCACCCCTTGATCAAATGAACCCAACATATCCCTTATTTGGAAGGTATGGAACCAGACATGTTTCAGATTGGGGAGACCTCATCTGAACAAATAAAGATGGGTGCAGTGGTGTGCACCTCTTAGCCTGGCTATCTAGAAGGTGGATGTAGGAAGTTCTAGGTGTAGGCCCACCAGGCCAAAAAACAAAACAAAAACCCCATGAGGTGGTATGAAACGTAGTTAAGGCAAAAGGAGCTAGAGACGTGGCTCATGCGGTTGTGTGCCTTCTGAGCAAGCCTGAGGAGCTGAGTTCAAGCCCCAGTACTACGAAAGAAAAAGTGCCATTTAATGGCACGGTGGTGTGGAATTTGACACACTTCACCCACACCACCTTCTCGGATGGGGCCTCCGGGTGGCTCTGGCGTTTCCTTTGCACGATTATACTTGGCCGTTCCCTGCTCCAGCGTCATTAGCAGGTGTATAGGCAGCCACAGGTGTGCCTGTGCAGCCTGAGTGCTTCGGACAGCATCGTAACATGAACTCATCTAAGATCATCTTTTGCCAGTGACCCAGGCTGTCAGAGAAGGCCATGCAATGGGCCACGTGTTACCAGCCAGACCAGCTGGGCGAGGGGCAGGCAGTCAGGCAGCTGTGCGCTCCGGTGCAGGAGCAGCCAGGGTGCCTCATCCCCATCCCATAATGGAAGGGAAAGCATGCTGGTGGCACGGTGGCCTCCACAGGTGGTCCTGGCCCTGGAGGGCCCCAGAGACCCACTTAGGGGTCCATGAAGTTTCAGGGACCTTCACACCCCTCCCCACCTTACTTGTCTTAGTCCATGCCAGTCTCTCACGAATATAACAGTGGCACTTTCCAAAGGCCACGTGACCTGCAGAATTACAGTGGCATGCATACAGAAGCAGGTGAGCAACTTCTGACTCAGATGGTATTTTTGAGACCCATGTATTTCACCAGTGCTTTGGCAAAAACAGTCATTTTTGAAATCGATAAATGATTTATGTTCATAGGTAATAGGTGTGTCATCATGATGTAGAAGAAAGTACTAATAGAAGGAAGCATCAGTATCACACTCTTGGATCTAGCTACTCAGGAGGCTGAGATCTAGAGGATCACAGTTCAAAGCCAGCCCAGGCAGCAAAGACCTTGAGACTTATCTCCAATTAACCAGACAAATGCTGGAGCTAGAGGCCTGGCTCAAGTGTTAGAGTGTCAGCTATGGGAAAGAAAGCTCAGCAAGTACCAGGCCCCAGTACCAGTACACAAACACAAAAGCTGATGGGTAAAACTGACTATTTTTCTGCTTTTACTTCTACAAGTAGAAACACCAATAGACAAATCTACATGACCAAAAGTGCTCTGAAGTCTTCCATTATTTTTAAGAACATAAAGGATGAAGAACCCAAAAACAAACAAAAATACCAACAAATATACTTTTCATGTGGGCCTCAATTTCTTATAAGACAGAGAAAAGCTCTCTCTCTAATTATAATGAGGGTTATTGGAAGATGTAAGCTAGAAAAGCACCCCAAAATCATCCAGAAATATGGCACAGCTGGCAGTGGAGGGGGGTGCAGTTAGGCTGGGATAGTTTGATCCCCGTAGCAAATAAGCCACAACTCACCTTGCCTTTGTCAAAGTAAGATATGATTTCTTGGTAGAGTTTCTCTTTCAGCTCTTGCTGGGTACCCACATAGTAAGTGTCCCTCTGGAGCAGGTAAGGCATGCAGGGCTTGTCAGACCACTGAAAAAGAAACCCATTCAGCATTGGGGTTAACACATGCATTCACTAATTATCAATGATGAATGCAATCAATATTGAGACCAAAAAAAGAAAGTCAGGGAAAAAATGCCTGTAACTTGACTCCTTCCTACTGTTGTTTCATATTGTTTAATAAGCACCAAAATTATATTCACATATTCACTCACATGACCAGCTCCAAAGGGTAAAAAAAGTAATTAATTATCTGGCACTCAGGAACATAAAGACATGTTTATATCATACCATGGTGTAATTTTACTTATGGAGAGAGTATAAACAGGAAAGTATTTCTATAGTAGTTTTACTGATGGCTACACATCAATCACTATGTGTTTTACCTCCTTAATTAGAATGCAAAAGAGGCCCTTGGGTTGTACTTTACTTCCCATCCATGTGCAAATACATGATAAGGAAAAAGAGCTATTGCAAAGGCAAGAAAACGTTCTTGTCTTAAGCAAGGTTCTTCCCTGTTGGCATCGAGAAGCAGGTGGAACTCAGTCCCCAAGGGGGGAACTGTGACGGAGCACACTGGGTCTGCCCGGGCCGGCCAGCTGTGCTGAACGCTCACCTGCAGAAGCTCCGCGTGTAAGAGGAGGGTGCAGGCGGCCTCCGTGTAGTTCTCACAGTCTCGGTGCAAGTCTCGGAGCTTGTACAGATATCTGGTAAGAAGGGGAGATGGAGGAGCTGTGGGGGCTGGAAGTGATCCTGCACTCAGCCATCCCAAGATCCGCTCCAGGCCAGCTCCCCGCCCCGCCCCCGGAAGTGCTAATGCATAGGAACACTTCTCAGAGGCGAAGGACTCCCTTTCTTCCTGTTTCCTCCGCTCACTGAACATCTCCTGCCCGGTGGCTTTCTGGCTCCAGTGTACCTTCCACTCTCCCTTCAAGGCAGATGTGTTTATATTTTTCTTTTTAGGTCTCAGTCCTCTTTGGGAGGTGCCTGAAAGCCAGGAATCCTCTCCCTCCATTGGTGTACAATCTGGCTTCCTGTTTAGGGACTCACAGACCCCAGGCCAAGACGTCGTGGCGGATTAATTTTCCTTGTGAGCCTCTTCTGACTACCTGATGCAAGTCCCCGATCCCACCGTGAGCCCTGACATGGCCCCATTAATCCGCTCCCTCACGTGTGCTCATTTGCTCTCTGTCTAAAGAGCAGACTCTCTGCGTCTCGGATGCTGTGTGCTTCACTCACTTTGAGGCACCTTCTCGATACACCAAGAGTGGCTTGGGCAGGCGAGTATTTGCTTGCTGAAAGAAGACGTCACACGGCACCATGACATAAAGAGCAAACACAAGACACTTCCTCCAGCTTACCTTATATAAATGTCTTCCCGCTTCTTCTCTTTATAGAAATTCTGCCAAGAAAGGGTCACAAAATTCCAATGTAAATGAATGATGTCAATAAGCTGGCTATAAAAATGGCCAAAGTACAACCATTGCTGTTCAAGCGTGTCACCTCCTCCAAAGGGAGATTCCCCCATAAGAAAAGGAAGTGCTGGGTTGTAAGGAAGATACATTGAAGAACTTTCTTTTTCCCTCGAAGGATCATACTTCTAAGAAACCTGGGAGACCCTCTAAAGGACCCATACCATAACTCACCTACACAGTGCCTGCTAGCCCAGTTTTTGGGGGAGTCAAGTAGTGAGAGGGCCTTGGTTTTCAGTGGGGAGGAACTCATTGGTCAGTGTATCGCTGAGGCCTATGGTCTATGACCTATGGTCCCAGTTCATGTAGGTAAGACCAGATGATTATGCTCTGAACTGCACTGACTCATCTTGTATGAGTTTCTCTCCGTGCTCCAATTTCAACAGTAAAGCAACCACACAGAAGCAAGACGGGAGCTGGGGCTGAGGACGGTCGATGGAAGGAGCCGGATGGATGCTTAGGAGGCAGTTTCCAGTCTTAATCCCAAATTTATCCTCCAGGTCCACAGCTTCGCTGCTAGCATCTAAGGCCAAAGCTGTTTGCATTCACCTCAGCAGGACACAGACTCCATAAAGGCCCGAGGTTCCCCGAATCTGTGAGAAGGACCTGGGGCTGAGCTCCAGACAGCCATGGAGGAGATGGGAAGACACAGACAAGGCTGTGTCTATTTATACCTGCCTGCCTGTCTGTGTGTCTGCGTGCATGCAGGTTCAGAACATACCAGCACATTGACGGTGCAGCTCATGCGGTGCTCCTTGCTCTCATCATGAATGAGGATGGTTCTGTAGTCCAACAGATTCTCCAACAGGCTGCTGACCAGGAGGGCGAAGACTTCGCCAGAGCTGGACAGGTACTTGTGCTTTCGGCAATGCTCCAGGAGCCTGGAGGGAAAGCAGAGACTAAGGTTCTACCTGCCTGCCCCAGTCCCGCATCACCGGTGTGCACTGACAGAGGTCCCGGCAGCAGGTGGCGCTAGACTCAATGATACAGGATGCTAAGTAAACTGGCACCCTCAGTCCAGGCAACGCTGACCATCCCAGTAAGGGATACCACCCTTTCCTCAAATCCTTCATGTTGTCTAGGACCTGACTCAACCCCCACTGCACTTGGACACCAGGCCCGCAATGTCGATCGCTGAAGGTCAGTTTGTTTGTGGGCTTTTTGTTTTTCCGTTATCACAGGAAGGAGAATCTTTGCCTATATTAATCAAAGATCCTCTTCCTGTCTTCGTTCTCCTCTAAAGCCTGGTGTGTATCTCATGGGCATTCTGCAAAGCTTTGGGTTAACATCCAACCCAGAGAAACCTAGGACCCCCTGGGGATGTGGCGCTTCAGATAAAATGGGACTTTTCAGATAGAGATGCAGACTTGTCAACAGGAGGCAGAGCCAAACTTCTGATCTAATTCTCTCCCTTTGGGCAGAGCTCCTAAAGTCAAAAGAAAACTCAGGCAAAGGCAGGGGAAAAAAAAACAAAAACATGAGAGAAAGAGCCAGGTGCCCCAGTGGCTGGTGCCTGTATTCCTAGCTGTTCAGGAGGCTGAGTCTGAAGATGCCAGCCTAGGCAGAAAAGTCCATGAAACTCCTATCTCCAATTCACCACCAAAAAGACAGAAGTGGAGCTATAGTTCAAGTGGTAGAGCACCAGCTTTGAGCAAAAACGCTAAGGGACAGTGCCCAGTCCCTGAGTTCAAGCCCCAGTCATGACAATGAATGAATGAATGGATGGATGGATGGATGGATGAGAAAGCAATCTAAAGAAATAATCCAGCTCTAGGACTATTCTGGGGCATTGTTATTGCATACAGTAATACTTTACCAAGCTAGTGATTCAGGGTAAAAAAAAAAAATCCGGTAAGATTTTTATGGGAAAAATCAACTGTTGGAGTTGTTGTTTGTTTTAAATGAGTAAATGAGTAGTTTGCTGTGGATACATATTATGTGTGTTTCAATAGGCATGTAACTGCTCTGTTTAATTCCATAGGAGATCAGAACGACAAAAGTTACAAGCTGGGAGATTTGAAGGCCAAACAGACACGCAATGCAAACAGGATATAAAAGATTTTACCATGAAAAACAAAATACAATTAAAACACAGGCCATTCAAAGATTTCATTTCACCTCAGATTAATTAGCATGCTGGATCCTTAGGGAACCCTAAAAATATAAAAGAAAAGAGTTGGGAGTCTCCAGGCTTCAGTCTCTACCAGGAAATTCCTACAGTGCAGGGCAAACACAAAATGACCGTGGGTGACACAGCTGGCAGATGTGATGAAAGTCTGGAGAACTTTCAGCAGATATAGGCCTGGATGATGGGAAGATTGGAAAGAATGCGGCCAGCATTCTCCACGCAGCAACTCCACAATAGACGATCCTATTTGGACACTCTGTCCCTTGAATTATAACAATAATACTAAAAAGAAGATATTGCTCCCTGGGATGGAGAAAAAGAGGTGTTGGGGAGTTCAGCTCCAAGGCTGAACTCCTAGTCCGTGGTAAAAAGAGGCTTGGCAGTGAAATCTCTCCCTCTTTTTGTGTGCAGGAACTAGGCTTGAATTCAGGCCCTTCTGCTTCCACTTGGCTTTTTCACTCAAAGCTGCTACTCTACCACTTGAGCCACACCTGTACCTCCAGATTTTTACTAGTTACTAGAAGAGCTCAGCATGGCTTTGAACTGTGATCCTTATACAGGGTCACGGGTGTGAGCCACGGATGCCCTGGCAAAGCAAGGGGTGTGTGTGTGTGTTTGTGTTTGTGTCTGTCCAGTACTGGGGCTTGAACTCAGGGCCTTATGCACTTGCTTGGCTTTTTTGTTCATGGCTGGCACTCTATTCCTTCAGCCATGCCTCCATTTAAATTTTCCCAGTGCCCAAGGATTTTAAACCAACGCCTACAGGTCTTCTTTTCTCCTCAGGAGCAGAGGAAGCTGAAGAGGCAAGGGAATGACCGGAGGGTGGCGAAGGAGAGCCGTGGATCACCCCTGCACAGCTGCAGGGGTGGAGATGCTGAGGGGTGCAGTGACCAGGGACCAGCCTGGTGGGCGCAGAGCTGCTGTTTTCTGGCGGGCTTGAAGTCAGGCCAGAGAGACAAAGAACGCATGTTTTTCCTCGTATGCGGAAGCTAGATTTTTTTGCTCACAAACTCCTAAGTAAATTCGCTGTGCCTATGCATATATTAACCGAAATACGGTAGATTCAAGGGACATCTCTAGTGGTGTGACTCCTTCGAAAGGCAACATGGAAGTTCAATACAATAAGCACAGGAAGTGGGAACTCAAAAGGGTAGGGTGGAGTGAGGGGAGAAGGGGGAGATTGTGGTGAATTCCATGTGCATCCTACAAAACTTTTTAGAAAGCGAGAGGAGGGGTGGTTGGGTTGGGTTGGGAGGGGGTGAGGACACTGGGAGGGGATGGCATGCGTCAAGATGCTCTGTCTTCATAAACCACTTGCTACAACTACCTAAAGTAACAAGATCATGAAATACAAGAGTGGACCTTGGAATGCTTGGTATTCTTTTTTTTTTTTAATGTCAATCATGGGGCTTGAACTCTGGGCCTGGCCCTGAGCGCTTCAGCTCAAGGCGAGCACTCAACCACTTGAGCCACAGAGCCACTTCCAGTTTTCTGGTGGTTCATTGGAGATGACAGTCTCACAGCCTTTGCTGCCCGGGCTGGCTTTGAACCATGATCCTCAGATCTCAGCCTCCTGAGTAGCAGGATGATAGGGTGAGCCACTGGCGCCCGGCTGTTTTGTATTCTTTTAATTGGCTGCTTGGACACCTTCATGAGAGGTACCAGCACTGTCGCTGAAGTTCAGGAATTCAAACCCTGGCTGCAATGCCAGGGTGGCTCTGCGCATCTCTCTGATGTCTGCGCTGCTCTCCGGGTTGGGGCCAGGCAGGCCCAGAGCAGACAACAATGCCAGTAGCGGCATCCCAAGGTCTACCGGCCTCGCTGAGGGCGCTCGGGGCAGTGCCGGCAACCCTGAGGCTGCTGACAGTGGGGTGACAGAACCCTGCTTCTTTCCACTAGGAAACAGAGCCCCCCACTTGAGGTTAGTTTGTGGGATACTCACAGTTTTTCCAGAAGAACCTTGTACTGTTCATCTCCACGACCCCCTTCTACCTCCTGGTCCAGCTTCGTGATCAGTTCGTTCTCGAACTGCAAGCAGAGTCAACAGTCCACAATGTCACACGCACAGGCCGATGCAGACAGACGGACAGACGGCCCATCTTCCCTCTTCTGACCCAACCCCTTTATATGGGGGCTGATCCCACTTCCTGTCCTCATTGATTGTGCACTAACACCTGTAATCCCAGCACTCAGGAGGCCAAGGCAGAAGGATTGTGAGTTCAAGGCCAGCCTGAGCTACCACAATAGGGCCCTGACTCCAACCAACCAACCAACCAACCAATCAAAACCCAACCAACCAACCAATCAAAACCCAACCAACCAATCAAAACCCAACCAACTAACCAACCAAAAATGTTACATTCACTTTGGTTGTATTTCTTTGTCCTGTATTATAATTATACATACAAAAGTAGCTTAATAATCTCATTTTTGGGGAGTGTGGTATGGGGTTCAAACTCAGGGCCTCAACTTGCTAGGCAAGTGCTATATTACTTGAGCCACACCCAAGAGTCTCATTTTATATCTTTTTTTTTTTTTTAATCTTAGTCTTGGAAATGAGATTGCTTGGCTCTTGGTAAATCTCAGGACCAAAATCGTTTTCCATATTAACCCTCTGGAGATGAGGAAGGCACGGCAATGCGATTCTGTAGCACGTGGGGCTAAAATGCACGAAGTCAGCCGGGTGCGGGGGCCTCACACCTGTCTTCCTAGCTACTCAGGCGACTGAGATCTGCGGATCGCAGTTCAAAGCTGGCTGGGACAGGAAGTCCATGAAATTCTTATCTCCAATTAACTGCCAAAAAGCTGGAAGGGAAACTGTGGCTCAAGGAGTAGAGATCCAGCCTGGAGGGGAAAAAGCTGAGGGACAGCGCCCGGGTCCTCAGTTCAAGCCCCATGCACGCACGCACACACACACACACACACACACACACACACACACACACACAAAGTCAACTTGCACCAACAGCTTCATGAAAGACACAAAGCAGAAGGAACCCTTCCATGGAGTGTCTGGGGCAGAATGCTGGAGGGGGCTGGCGTTCACTGCATTACAAATCAAATGTGGGAGGGAGTGGTTAGCTGAGCCCTGGTCTGTTCTGCCCAGTAACAGCTCCCCCATCTTGAAAGGCAAATGAGCAAGAATCAGTGCTGAGTGCGTGGGTACTGCGTGGGTACTGTGTGGGCACTGCGTGGGTACGCGCCCCCGGCCCCCGCCATTCCTTACCATATGGAAATTGCCATTTCCACTGAAATTGAACTCACACTGCATCATATCAAAGAAAATGGGGATGGTGGCTTTGCGGAGCTCCACTTCGGGGGTCAGAGTGACCTCCAGAATGGGCCCCACCATGGATGGGATGAATTTGATTTTGTGGGGACCTGAAATGAAAGCAAATGAGGCTATTAAAACAAGAATTACTTCACTATCAAGAAGGCATTTCGATGCTCCTCCATAGGGCCCCTAATGCTGGAAGTTTCCACGAGTAAACCACCACCACTGACAAGCCGATGTTGAAATGTTGTGCTCTGGTCGTGTGATGGCAAGAGAAAAGACAGCATCTTAGCCACGCTCCCAGCCGAGGCCAGGCTGTGAAGCTCAGAAATCGTCTTTCCCAGTGCCACACACGACGAAATCCCACCGTTACCCGAAGGAAGGCAACCCCAGCACGGTGGCTTATCACAGGAGTGGTACAGGGCCCGGCCAGGGTCACTTACCCAGGTTGTACCACATGTCCCGGATCCTAAAGCCGATCTCCTTTCTCATGTCCCCGTATCTAGAAGATCAGAATGGAGAAAACAGTCAGCAGTGGAAATGAGTTCCATTCAACACAGTTGTCCCTGGAGACTCAGACAAGACGGGCTCCAGGAAACTCTGCCCGTGTCCAAGCGCCCTGCAGAACGCACACTAGGATCTGCACATAATCTGTGCACACCTGGCCCATTCTTTAAATCCTCTTGACTACCCAGAACTCCTAGTTCAATGCAAATGATGTATAAAACTTGGTACACTCAACTGATTAGGAATATTGGCAAAAAAGCCTGTCCATGTGTAATAGGGATATAATTGTTTGCTCAATTATTTCCATTGGTGGAGGAGACAGAATGTGTAGATATGGAGGGCCAAGGGCACAATGATGAACGGAGTGAAAAAAAGCCTACACCTGTCATCTCCAGCTATTCAAGAGGCTGAGATCTGAGGATTGCAGTTCAAAGCCAGCCCAGGCAGAAAAGTCCATGAGATTCTTACCTCCAATTAACTACCAAAAAGACAAAAAAACAATCCAGAAATAAAGCTGTGGCTCAAGAGGTAGAATGCCAGCCTTCAGCCACAGTAGCTAAGGGACAGCATCCAAGCCCTGAGTTCAAGCCCCGGCACAAACACCACCAACACACATACAGCTCATGTCCCTGTGGGACATGTCACAGGGAAGGCAGGGACCCTGTGAGAGAGGCAGGCACTACCCAGGCACGCCCCAGAGGAGAACGCAGCCACACGACAGGCCAGGGGACTTTAACAGCTGGAGAAAACAAAGGCAGAGCTGAGAAAGAACGGAGGAGCTGATCTGGTCTTCCCTGGCTGGCGGAAGGGAGGAGACAGAGACACTTGGGTTGCTGCAAAGCAAAGAACCAAATGAGGCTTCTGCGCCGTGAACAGATGAGGACTGCACACTGCAGCCTTATACTGGAGGTGCACATGCACACGAGCACACACGCGCACGAACCGTCTCCAGACCCTCACACCTTGTCTCCTGTGTGGCGACGTTGCTGCTCACACTTGGTGAAAACCGCACCCCTGCCAGCTCCATGGCTTACCTTTTTTCAGATTTAGATTGCTTTTCACTAGGTAGCTCAGCTGTGCCAGCACACACAACATTCACGTGGGGTGAGTCAGAGTTGTACGCTCTTTTGACACATGGTACAAGCATTAGTTCCTAATTAGTCTTTTTCTTCTCCTCAGACTTTCCATTAGCTAACTTCTCTTACGTGGTTCAACCAGTATCAAATCCAGCCTTTAAAGAAGCTGCCCTGATGCTTAAGCTATTTCAAGGCAGGAGACCAAGGAATCCATCGTAAACCAGTACCTCTCAGTACCTGTCCCTTGGAGAAATCTACACAACAGGTTATATTTTTATCTTTTAAAGCACAGCTACTAAAAGTCTTGCTGTTTTAGTTGTCAACCTCAGTTTTGTTTTGTTTTCTTTTAATGGAGGGGCAAGTTAGAGGAATGCAGATTAGTTCCTAGAATTTCAGATAGCCCAGCAAGGAGAAAATGAATTAAAAATTCTAGCACTTTCAATAACAAACTCTTTGGTAGCCCAGGCTGCCCTTGAGTTTATGATCTCTCTGCCTTCATTTTGGAAGTATCAGGATTATAGACATGTAGTACCACACAGGGCTCCTCGAGTGATTATGATTACTTTGTGCCAGTCCTGGGGCTTCCACTCAGGTCTCACACTCTTGCTTGGTCTTTCCACCCAATGCTGGCACTCTACCACTTGATCCACAGCTCCGCTTCTGGCTCTTTGCTAGTTAACTGGAGATAAGCCTTATGAATGTGTCTGCCATGGCTGGCTTTGAACTGTCATCCTCAGATCTCAGTCTTCTGAGTAGCTAAGATTATACAGTGGCCCACGATCACCTGGCCTGAAGTTATTACTAGTATTTTTTTTAACCTAAATAGCTTTTTGAGTTTGCAGGCTGCCAACTTTAAAATGTAACTGAGATAAACACAATGAACAGTGTCCTTAAAATTTTCATCAATCTTGCACGTAATTCCATCCTGAATTCCAAGCCAGGATGTAATGCCTGGGAGCATTTTTAGATAATGTGGGAATCTTCTGCTGAACAGATAGGTGATGGACAGGTGGGGCCAAACGCATTGGCTCTCTGGTATTGAGATGTATGCCTGCAATTTGCAGGAGTTGCCAGCAGAGGGCAGCAGCTCCTGAACAGTAGTGGTGGCCAGCATCTCTCCAGGTACACAGTCCACACAACTGTGATGTCATTGAATAGCAGTATCTACTATGCCACTGGGTACCATGTTGGCATCTATGACACCAAAAGCACTGTTGAAAATCAACAGTCAAATCGCCTTGCCAGTCATCACCAGGATTTAAAGGTACACTTACTTTTTTACAATTTTGCTGCGTTTGGCTTGTGAGAAGGTCTCAAGCTGCAAGGACTCATGGGTAAGAAAGGCTACGGCCAAGTGGAAGTAGTTGTTCCAGAGCTGCTCAAGATTAATGGGGTGGGCAGAAAAGAAATGGAAAATACCATCAGTAAGAGTAAATGTTTTTTTTTTTTTTAAAGCCATTCACATGGCAGAAAGTCACTATCTGGGGATTCAAGGGGAAAAACATAAAATTCATAGGAGTTTTTGCTCTTTCTTGATATTTAATCCTGAAAGTTTCAGGCCTTAAGTTTTTCTTTCTTTCTTTTTTTATTTGGTTTAATCCTAGCTACTCAGGATGCTGAGACCCGAGGATCCCAATTTGAAGCCAGGACAGGCAGGAAAGTCCATAAGATTCTTATCTTCAATTAACTACTCAGAAAAAACAATAGGTGGTCTATAGCTCAAGTGGTAGAGCACTGGCCTTGCACATAAAGAAGCTCATGGACAGCACTCAGACCCTGACTTCAAGCCACAAGACTCCAACACACACACACACACAAACACGCAATTCAAACTTTACATTTTTCTTTACTCCTGGGAGAAACAGAATTGGCCTTCAATAACTGCACCTATTTATAGTAGGTAGTTCGGCATTCTGTATCCAAAACACACTGCTTATTGGGTGCAGAATGAATAAAGATACAGCCGGTGCCGGCCTGCCTGCCTGCCTGCCTGCCTGCCTGTGTTATATTCCTCAGGACTTTGCAAATCCCACTCACATGAACCATTTCCCACCATTGAACCCCTGCACAGTGAAGACACAGGCTGTGTGTCCATCTGGTACTCGTGTGTGTGTGTGTGTGTGTGTGTGTGTGTGTGTGTGTGTGCGTGCGTGCTGGTAGTAGGCCTTGCACTTGAGACCTTGTGCTCTTGTTTTTTTTTCTTTTCTGTCCCCCCTCCACACACAAGGCTGGCACTCTACTACTTAAACCACACTTCCACTTCCAGCTTTTTGCTGTTAATCGGTCTCACAGACTTTTCTGCCTGGGCTGGCTTCAAACCAGGATCCTCAGATCTCAGCTTCCCACGAAGCTGATATTACACATGTGAACCACAGGTACCTGTCTGCTGTACTGAGCTTGTGTGCTCAAGGCTCGTGTTCTACCACTTTGAACCATAGTGCCATTTCTGGCTTTTTGGTGGTTAACTGGAGATGAGAGTCTTATGGACTTTCTTGCCTGAGCTGGCTTTGAACCTTGATCCTCAGATCTCAGCCTCCTGAGTAGCTAGGATTACAGGCATGACCCACCAATGGCCAGCCTTCTAACTTTTAACTCAGCATATTGGTATAACTGCTCTATTTTTCTCTTAATTACTGGTGCTACTCTGTTATGTGTTTGACTTAGGAAAGAAACTCAATTGTAGGCTCAAGAGGAAGCAGAGGATAGACAGTTTGGTACCCCGCATGGCTCCAGGCATTTGGGGTGACCCCTGTGGATAAGGGGGCCTACATGAGACTATTACTTCTCTCTGTTTCTCCTCACATATATTACTAGCCCAGGAAAAAGGAACCGTGGAAACCGTTGTCATCTATAAAACCCGAGCTGCTGCTTTCCCCTTCGGAGTCACGCTCTGAGGACTGGCAACAATTCCTGGGATTCACGGGGGTGGCGCAGGCTCACCTGAAGTTCAAAGCTCGCCTGATCCATGAAGCGTCTCGTGAGAACTTCAGAAAACTGATTGATCGCGCGAAGAAACACCCTGCAGAGGAGAGGACCCATCCAGAGGGCAACTCTGTGCCCATGGGACATTTTCCCACGAAGCTACACCATGGCCGGCCGGCCGGAAAAGTCCGTAAGATCTACCAGCATCCTTAGAGGCTGGCGAGAGGGGCAGTCCACAGGACCAGGCACAGAGTGTCAGTTTCTGGAAAGGTCCAGAAGAGCCTTGGGGGCTGTAGCAGGGTTTTCTGGCTGGGGATGGAGCTGCAGATGTGCCCCAGGGCCTTTGTGCCTCTGACTGGGCACAGGGCTGCTGGGTACTTCTCCGACAGTCTAGGGTTGCTGCTACAGTGTTTTCTCTAATCTGCACTCCGGGGACAGGTTTTCTAATCGGGTGTCAGGACCATACGGACTTAATCATGTTGATAATAATGATCTGCCTTAGGCAGCTCATTAAGAAAATTCTACAGAGAACACAAAGGCATGCCTCTGATCATACAAAATAATATTTATCAAAATGAACACCAGGAAGCAAGAGGTTTGTGCTTTTCCCTTTGTTGCTGTTTTTTCACCTGTCTTGGGTGGGGGGGGGGGACACAGAAGTAGAGGGGCAAAGGGTGAACAAATACAGCAGTGGTCCTCAGTAGATACTGTAGAAATGAACTCTGTATGGTGTATTCATGTGCATATCTTTGGAAGGGCACAGAACTCAAGGGAAAAGTGAAAAAAATGCAGCAGTGGAGCTCACTGGACACTGATAAGGGTGTGGAGGTGGGAGGGGGGAGGGGGAGAGAGCCAGGGAAGGGAAGACACTGTATGGAAGGAAATGTACCATGACCCGACTCCTGTCATTGGAATCCCCTGCACATCACCTCTATAAGAACAACAAACAGGGCTGTGAATGGGGCTTAGTGGTAGAGTGCTTGCCTAGCATGCATGAAGCCCTGGGTTCGATTCCTCAGTACCAGATTAAACAGAAAAAGCTGGAAGTGGTGCTGTGGCTCGCTAGCTTTGAGCACAGAAATGTTCAGAGACAGAGCCTAGGCCCTGAGTTAAGTCCCAGGACCAAACAAAAAAGAAAGAAAGAAAATGAACTATACAAGTTATATGTGTGGATGGGAAGGAAAACCTGGGAACGTGAAGGAAGGGGTGGCATTGTCCAAAAAAGAAACCAACTCCTTACCTGACTTATGTAACTGTCACCCCTCTATACGTATCACAACAATTAAAAAAGGAAAGAAAAAAAAGAGAAAATTCTGAAGCTCTCTTTGTCCATGCTTGATGCATTCCTATTTGACAAATAGTGGTGGTCAGCCAGCAACTGTAAGGCTCTGGCTTGGTGCTGTGGTCAAAAACACAGGAGTGGCCGGGCACCGGTGGCTCACACCTGTAATCCTAACCACTCAGGAGGCTGAGAGCTGAGGATGGCAGTTCAAAGTCAGCCCAAGCAGGAAAGTCCGTGAGAGTCTCATCTCCAATAAGCCACTCAGAAAACTGGAAGTGGCGCTGTGGCTCAAGTGGTAGAGCACTCGCCTTGAGCTGAAGAGCTGAGGGACAGTGCCCAGGCCCAGAGTTCAGGCCCCACCACCGATGGGAAGGCCGGAAAAGGATGAGGAAGCCCTGCGTGCCCCGTGGGGACGGATGGGAGGAGACTGGCCCTGACAGAGGAGGGCAGACACCCCACAGGGAAGCGGTGCAGATGCAGAATGTCGGGCAGTGGGAGGGGTCTCACTGCACAGATGTGGGCCAGCTGTGTAGAGACCGGACAGCGGCCCCCTGGTAGCCACCTGTGGGCTTCTCACCTGTTCTGTGTCATGTTCATGACCATCCAGTCCTTGGCGTAGACGTTCTTGCCGATCAGGTCCTTAAACATGATGAAAGTCTCCATGAGGAAGTCCTGCAGAGGACACAGGCGGAACTAGCCTTCCTTCCAGCGCCGGTCAGGACCCCACATTCCCACAAAAGGCCTTTCCCACAGAGCTGTGCGGCACCATGGGGTATATTCTTGCAGCTAGCGATTGCACAATTTGATCTTTACATGTATGAATTCGAGGAAGGAAAACAGAGGCCAAGAAAAAAAAAAAAACAAACCAGTGGCCCAAAATAGTCCACGTTTTACTGAGAAAGCACTGAAGGCCGTAGAAAAGAGGAAGCAGGAGAGCCAGGATGAGAACTGGAAGGAGAAAGGGTGTCACCCCAAGTTCACAGCCCGAATCTCTTGAGTCTTCCCCTGCCCTGCGCTATGTGAACACGGCGCCTTTAACCGAGCTGAGTTCATTACCGCGGCGAGCAGGGAGGCATCACACACACATTCTCCCACTGCGGGAGCAGCCTCGAGCCAAGCCCTCCATGGTCCAAAAAGGAGGTGGTCGCCGCAGCCGACTACACTAACTAGAAATGTGAGCAAAGGTGAGAACAGGGTAGAAAAATGGCCAGGGGGCCTCCACAAGCGGCCATGAGCGAGGGCAAAATTCAGGACTCAATCAGACCAAAACTTAGAGCTGAAGTCTGTGAGCCATTTTTACTGGGGGCTAAGTTTAGACATTGCCTGTGGGATCTCTGCCTGCTTTCTGTGGCCCCGACCCCACTTCTGCCCTGTGGAACAGTGTAGCTATAAAGAACATGGTGCTTTTGAGGCAGGGAGCCTGGGTTTGCTCTCTCCCGTACTGGGGTTTACACCCAGGGGCCTAGCTCGAAGCTGGTGCTCTACCACTACAGCCATGCCTCCAGCTGGGCTTTTTGTTAGCTGGACTTTGAATGCTTTGAACTTTTTTGCCCAGGCTGGTTTCAAAATGCTACTCTCTGGATCTCAGTCTCCTGAGTAGCTAAGAGTACAGCATGCAGCCTGGCAAGTTATTTCTAACCATTTTTTTTCCCCCTAAGTCCTTGGTCAATTTGTTAAGACTGGCACTTTGGACACCAAGTGGCCCAGGAGTAGGTGTGGTGTTGGCTCAGAGTGGGCGTGGCTCTGGATCAGAGTAGGTGGGGTTCTGGCTTAGAGTGGGCGTGACTCTCCCTAGGAAGTCTTGCTGTTCTTGATGCTTCTTCAGACTTCCACAGTAAGTCAGCCTTCACAATCTCCACTCTGAAACCATTTTCCATGCACGCAACTTTATCACCACCCATTCATCCACTGCCCTAGGTTTGTCCAAACCAGCAAGGCCTCATGGTTTGAACAACCAGTGTTAAAAGCAGGGTGCTAGGGCTGGGAAGGTGGCTCAGTGGTAGAGTGCTTGCCTTGCCTTGCCCTGGGTTCTATTCCTCATTACCACATAAGCAGAAAAAGCCAGAAGTAGCACTGTGGCTCAAGTGGTAGAGCGCTAGCCTTGAGCTGAAGGGCTGAGAGACAGCACCCAGACCCAGAGTTCAGGCCCCACGACCAACCAAAAAAAAAAAAAAAAGCAGGGTGCTAGACCCCATAGCTGATGCCTGATTTTTGCATTTTATACCAACAGCTGACAGTCTGAGTTAACAGCTGCTACCACAAAGCAGAGAATCATAGGCCTCCTGTTACTTACCCCCGCGAGTCCAGGCGGGACTTACTCAGAGGCAGTGGCGGGAGGACAGGCCTCACCGCGCGCAGGGGCTTTGCCCCTGAGGACTGCAGGCTCATGGTGAGGACCTGGCCACTCCAGGCCTCAGCTCACCCCGGGGACGCCCCTGAGGACTGCAGGCTCATGGTGAG
>NW_012267405.1:931490-953748 GCF_000151885.1 Dipodomys ordii
CTCCAGGCCTTAGCTCACCCCGGGGACAATGGCGCTCTGTAATTACACACCACCACCTGGCACAAAGGAGTTCAGCCCCTTTCTTCCCAACCAACCCTGGATCCAACAGCCCCTGTCCCACTGTGGATTCAGAGCAAGCCTACTTTAGCTGTTTTCTGGAGAAAAATGTTTTAAGAAATGGCTAAAACATTTTATGTGAGTTTCATCTTATAGCCCAATAAAATGATCTTCCGTTGTATAATATCCACACTAAGATAGTATAGTGCACATGTACCCTAGATAGCATCTAGAACATGCTATGCAATATGTGCAATATGTATGATATATGTAACATATAAAATGTAGGTGTAACATATAACTCACTGCATGTATGCACGATAGATACAATGTATCACATTATGTGTAATAGATAGCATGTGCAATGTAATATTTTGCATATAATATGAACTATGGGTTAAAGCTAAATTTTAGGTATTTTTCCTAGGTATTGGCTACACGCAAATGAAGCACAGAGCCAGACATTGCCCAGATGTGGTCTTGGTTGATATTCACAATAACCCTCAAGGTAACTGTTCCCTTACAGATCAGGAAATGGGTCTAGTGAGGTGAAGTAGCTTGCCTCGCATTTCCTGCAAGGACGTGTAACCAGTGGGCAGCAGCACTGAGCCGTCGTTGGGCTAATGACAAACCTCCTTCAGTTCCCAGGCACCACCGAGAGGAGGGTGGTGGGCAAGGAGGGAGCTACAAATCCTCCGGTCCCCTGGCCACACACTCTCACTATAATATATAGAAAGTGGGGAATCTGAAAGGTTAGTACAGGCTGGGTGTGGGGCTCACCTCTGTGATCTCTGCCACAGGAGGAGGGGAGGCTTATAGTATGAAGGCAGCCCAGGTGAAAGGTCAGCCATACTCCATCTTAACAAAAAGTTGGATGAGCTAGAACACACCTGTAATCCCAGCTAAGTGAACGATATAAGTAGGGGGATCATGGTCTAAGATAGGCTAGGCAAAATAGGCAAGACTCTGTAAGAGTAACTAAAAGAAAAACGGGTTAGGGGCAAAAATCAAGGAGTAGAGTGCCCACCTCGCGAGTCTAAGAACCTGAGTTCAAACCACCATGGTGAAGGGAAGACTGGACTGTGCACAGAGGTTGGAAGTCAACCGAAAAACGACTGGCTTCCGTGTGAAAACCCACCGCAGGCCCAGGCCCCTGTGCAGGCCACTGCTCATAGCTGCTGGAGGGAAAGGGTTCCTTAGCCTATCTTGGCCTCAGATGCTTAATGTAATAAGAAAACAATGCCTCCGGGTGAAGACAAGGCAAGTGGAAGATTTTCTACTGAAGACACAGCAAGGGACAGACAGAGCTTTCCTCTTCCTGTGCCCCAAAAGGGCCGGGCACAGCCTGTCACCGGACATCCTTGTCTTGGCACTAGCAAGAGGTGCTCTGTCAGTCAAGGGTGATTCTCCTCATTCCCGAGAGAAAACAAACCCCTGCCCGTTTTCTAAGTAAGGGCTCTCTCAAAATCCAAGCGAGTGAGGGTTACCAGCTGACTGCCTCACGCAGTCCTGGCAAGGAGATGAAGAAGGGGGCTGTCCCTTTTGGGGTCCCCATGGACCGTCGCATCCCAGGGGAGGGGGCTGTTCTGGGCAGTTGCCGTGAATATACGAAGTCTTCAGAAGTGGGCCTGCTCGTGCTCGGGAGGCTGTGGTGGGAAGACCCTTGCTTAGAGGTCGGACTGAGCTATGAGCAAGACCCTGTCTTAAGGAAAACAAAACACACACAAAATCAAAAAGGAAGCGTTGGCATTGGCGCGGACAACTTACAATGATGTCGTGCGGGGTCTTGAAGGTTCTGATGTAGTGGCTGTAGTGGCTGTCGTCCATCTGCTGCAGGATGGTGATCATGCAAGCCACAAAGCTGCCCTGGAGAGAGAGAACATGCAGATCTAAGACTCCTCAGACCACCCACCGCTGGAGACACACACGCACACACGCACACGCACGCACGCACGCACGCACGCGCCATGAACTCCACAGGGACCCCTCAAATCCAATCACACTGCCTTCCCTGGGGCTATGACCCAGGAGAAAGCCTGTGAGTCAAGACACACAACACCAAAGATCTTAACTAGATAGAGCTTCTTGTGCGGACAGAATCGTATTCGAGAAAGCCCATGGAGAGAAATGTCTGAAATACTCCGAGTGGTCCAGCAAACATAAATGTGAAGGAAGGCCAGAAAGAAGAGGAAAGGGACAGTGGAATACTCTGAACTGGAAAACCAGAAATGTGCACTGCTCCAAGGGGCTTGAGACTGCGGGGTCACACTGCGATCACACCGATCATGTCGAGTGGCAAGGACAGGAGAGGCAAGTCTGTGGGAAAACACGCCGGTGCCATTGTTCCAAGGCCCCTTTAGCCGGGAATGAAGACATGCTTAATGTCATTTCTATTTGTGAGGTCAACAGCCCCCTACCCCACCCCAGGACCACCCTGTGGCAGCCCCACAGATCGGAGAACAACATGGTTTCTGTGAGTCCGGAACAGCTGTCCCTAGGAGGGAAGACTTCCTAACCACCACCTGTATGTATGTATAATTCCCTGCATGTATAATTGCACCTGCACCTTTCATCCACAGATTCACCTTTACATACTCAGCCTCACACAGCGGCATGAAGCTAGGCACAATGTTGCACGCTTCTTCCTGCGGTTGTGTCTGTGTCTGCATGCTCCTCTCTTTCTCCTATGTTCATCTTTTTCCACACTCGCTTTGCCTCTGTGTCTCCTCCCTTGCTGGAATATTCCAGGAGGTTCTCACTCTAGGCAGACAATGCCATCTTCTCATGTGAATCTTACAACCTCTCTTCAAGAGCACAAATCCATGGGGCTGGGAAGGTGGCTTAGCGGTAGAGTGCTTGCCTAGTGTGTATGAAGCCCTGGGTTTGATTCCTCAGTACCACATACACAGAAAAAAAGCTGGAAGTGGTGCTGTGGCTCAAGTGATACGGTGCTATCTTTGAGCAAAAGAAGCTCAGGGACAATACCTTAGGCCCTGGGTTCAAGCCCCAGGACTGGCAAAAAAAAAAGAAAAAATAGAACACAAAACCAAAGCTCTCGAGTTAATTTATATTATTATTGTTATTGTTATTATTATTTGGTGGCACTGGGGTTTGATCACACTAGGCTTTGGTAGGCAGGCACTCTACCATGGGGCACGCTTCCAGCCCTTTTTGCCTTTGTTATTTTTTAAATTTTCCATGTGTGCCCAGGCCAGCTTGGACCCTGATCTGTCTCTTGATGCTTCCTCATAGCTGGTATGATAGGAACATGCAGCTGCATCCAGCTATTGACCCAGATGGGGTCTCACATTTATGCCCTTGTGGATTTGGAACCACGACCCTCCCCGTCTCGGGCTCCTGTGATAGGAGTGAACCAGTGCGCTAGCCAGGGCCAGTGTCCTACTGAGTGAACACCATCCAACGTGTCAGGCCTGGGATCCGCTCCGAGCTGTAGCACATCACTTAGGATGTGAAGGGCCAGGGTTCGGGATCAGGGTTCAGGGGGAAGCCCCGGAGAGGTGCTCACAATGTGGGGAGACTGCCGGTTCATCCCGATCACCGTCCGGTTGATCCTCCGCAGCAGCCGCTCCATGATCAGCTGTATGTGTGTCGCCGTGGGGCCCTGTGGGGAGACACCGACCGTGATACTCATCACCCCTGCTGACTCAGTTTCCCTCATCTCCGGGGAGCCTCGCCCAGAGGAGCTCTCTTTCCTTAGATCTCATCCTGGCTTTTCCTTAGGGGGCAATCTCTTATCCCCAGTTGACAGATGGTAGTGCAGAATGACAACTCTAGGAAGAACACAGACCATCGCCAGGGCCTCCCATTAAGCCCATAGTTTGTGCTCACACTGAGCTCTCCCTGGCCACAGCCGGTCAGGATCCCTTAGTAGCCAGCAGTCTCCAGTTCCGATGGCAAGCGGTGCCCAGGGCCATGAGCAAGTGAAAGACAGAAGTAAAAAGTGGCATCAGTAGCTCTTGCTTGTAATCCTAGCTACTCAGGAGGCTGAGATCTAAGGATCATGGTTCAAAGTCAATCTGGGTAGGAAAGTCCATGAGACTCTTACCTCCAATTAACCACCAAAATAAAAGCCAGAAGTGGAGCTGTGGTTCAAGTGGTAGAGTATCTACCTGGAGCGAAAAATCTAAGGGACAGCACTCAGAACCTGAGTTCAAGCCCTCGTACTGGTACAAAAGCAAAGCCAAATCCCAAATGCTGTTTGCACTGGGCTCCAGAGAAATCAACAGTGTCAGAGAGAATAGAAAGAGAGCGCGTCAGCAGGGCAGGGCTGTCCACCCAGTGCTGGGCAGGAGATGCTTCTGTAGAGAAGAGGAAGTCTCAATGGGTCTCGGCAGAATGTACAGAGTTCTTAACGATCAACGGCTAGCCAAGTGGGCAGTGCTGGGCAAATCTGTCTGAGGGTCCCTGGAGCTAGACATCCACGTGAGCGTCTGGTCTGTCCAGTCGCCTCTAAAATGAGCTCCCTGTGATCTCAGATTCCCCAAGCCTCTCCCATGGAGACAGCAAGGTGGTGCCCCACTCACCACGTCCTTCCTGTCCAGCACCTCCAGGATGCTGCTGAGAAGCTGACAGCTGGCCTCGTGGTCCGGCTTGCTTGAGTGGTCATCCAGCTGGCCGCTGAGCTGGTCCGTCAGCAGAGGCAGCAGCACTTCCCGGCATTCTGAGGAGGAAATGAGGAGGCTCACGACTCCTTCTGCAGCTCCCCGCAGCCAGCCCCGCAGAGGCCCACCCTGTCCGTCCATCCTTCCTTCCTTCCTTCTTCCCTCCCTACCTCCCTCCCTTGCCTGCCTGCCTGCCTGCCTGCCTTGTACTTGTTAAGTGTGCTTGCTTGTCTGGTGCTCTTGAGACATGTCTCCAGGCTGGCTTTTTGCTGGGTTTCAAAGATGGAGTCTTACAGACTTTTTTGCTCAGGCTAGTTTCAAACTGTCTGGTTTGAAACTGGTCCATGCCATTTCTTGCACTCAAACACTACCCTTGTTTTCTTTTTCTCCTGGTTCTGTCACTTGAACTCAAGGTCGCCAGCCATTGGCCAACTTGCTTGCTTGGCAGGTGCTCTCCTACTTGAACCATGCCTCCAGCCCAGCCTTTTAAATGGCTAAATTAGCTAAATGGGGATGGAATCTCATGGACTTTTCTGCTTATGCTGGCCTGAACTGTGACCCTTTAGACTTCGGCCTCTTGAGTAGCCAGGATTACAGGCATGAGCCACCTAGGGCTCCACTTTTCTACATCTCAGAGTTCATTGCGACACATTAGAATGCTTGTAAAATGTTTTCTATTTAAGATCATTCATTCACTAGCTTCCCAAAGGCATCCATGCTACCTCCCACCACAGGCTAGAAATACTTGGAATTGCGGATCGCTAATTGATGGAGGTCAGAAAATATCAGGAGTCCCAAGAAGCCACGGATAGCACTTAGATCCAGTCCTTCCGACCACAGAAACAGAACAGGGAGACTGAGAGCTGAGATTTGGACTTAGTCCATAACTAGCCGAGAGCTCTCCCACCAACACTCCACCCAACTCTCCTGACCCTGAGGCCTCTGCTGACAACAGTCCTGTCCCATCTGTTAGGAAGTTACCGGACCAGATGCCCTCACCCAGGGCGGTGGCAATAGAAGGTTCCACGGCTGCCCTACTCTAGCAGGTCTTGGGTTAATGAAAAAGAACCAGGAATTGGACTGTCTCCTTTTTATTTGTTTGGGATGGGAGGGAGAGGAGGAGGAGGAGGAGGAAGAAAGAGGAAGAGGAGGTATGCCTGACCCTAGTCACAAAAGTTAAAAAAAAAAAAGTAATTTTATCAGCACCGCAGTTTTTCCTGAGGTTTGGAATGCTGGGAATCTGGCTTCTTTCTTCCTCTAAAACCACACCCTGATGGTACTACTGTGCTGGCTTATTTCCCTGGGGTAAATTCTGAGGTCAGCTGCTGAGGTGACATCACTGCACCAGGGCACAGATAAGCCATCCTCAGCTCCCCTGGGACGACACCGGTGGGGCCTGACTCAGTCCTGTACTCTGCACCCTGGCTCGCCTGCACAGTAAAGGCAAAGAGCCGCCTGCCTGGGTGCCTATGGCTCCTCTTTTGAAGACTAACTTACTCGCTGCTTATTCCGATTAAAGATTCCACACCGTTCTGGAAATAGTAAACCTCGCAACTGCTTTTGTGTTTTTCTTTGCTGGCCTTGGCGTTTGAATTCAGGGCTTTGTGCTCACAAGGCGGGCACTCTACCACTTGAGCCACACCCTCAGCTCATTTTCTCTTGGCTGGAGACAGCTTTAAACTGTGATCCTCCTGTACAACTGGGCTTATAGGAACAAACATGTGGCTTGTGTGTTGAGATGGGGTCTCCTTCAGTTTGGACTGTGATCTTTCAGTCTCCACCTCCTGATTAGCTGGGATTCTAGTTATGAATCATCACACCCAGTTTGACCTGGGTTCTTAAAACCCCAATATCAACAAAGTGGCCAGAACATTACTGGCATGAACACAAGATGGACAAGGCAAAAGAAAGCAAGCCCAGCCTCCCCAAGCAGGCTGCTCTGGGCGGGGTCTTACCTGACTGCTGGAACAGGTTGCTCTCCACCACCTTGGACATGCAGTTGAGTTTCTGCCGGACCAGCTGGTTGTCAGGAATGCTCTGGATGAACTTGCAGAAGAGCACACTGCAAAGACAGACCCTGGGTGGATGGGCTTGTGCTGCCTAGCTAGAATTCTCACACAACCTTCTCTTCCTCCCTGCGAGCTGTGCCTGCAGAACTCCCAGCACCCAGAGCCCCGGGGAGTGTGGCTGAGGCTGTATCTGGCTCCCTGGGGGGCCTCCAGGAAGAGCCAGGGTCCCCCACCCAGGCTGCCCATGCCTGCCCACCATCACCGTCCGGGGCCTGACTTAACCTTCAGCACCACCAAATGCTTTCTGCAGCAAAGGGCGCTGGAATGTGACTATCTTCTGCGTGTCCCCAGAGAAAGCGCATGTCTGTCTCTCGGGGGCAACTTTTATGAGTTCTTTGACTGGTTCTACAGCACCTCACTGAGCATACTAAGGCATTTTCTATACACTTTCTAGAACAAAAGCTTGTGTAAGCTCCCAGCAAGAAACGAAAGGTGTCTAGTACTTACCTGAGCTCCACAGGATCGAACACCAGCTTGACATCGTTAATGATGCTAGGGAGGTACTTCAGAGCTGCCCCCTGCAAGAAACCCGCCAGGGCCCGAGTCACAATTCCAGGCCTTGTTGTTTGGCTCTGACTTATTGGCTGGGCCGGAGCCTTGCAGAGGGGACTGGAGGCAGACGCCCTCGAAGGAGGAAACGTGGCCACGTCCAACTGAACCTTCGAAACCCTCTCCAGCCCATGGAGCCCCAGGAGGTATGACCTTTTCCCACCAGCCAGCTCCGGCCAGCCCTGTGGGGGTCATTTTCCCTACATTCTTGAGGTCTTCTTCTTCATGAAGTTGCCAGAAAGAACCAAGAATAAATAACAAAAGTCCATAGTTTTATGTCGTTTCCCATTTCAAAAGGTGGGGGGGGGGCTTGGTGGGTTCTGGGAGGAATGAGGGGACTAGAGAGAAAATAGTAAACTTAAGAAAGCCACGAGGCTGTTTACTGAAATGGGGGTGGGGTGGGGCAATGGGGGTCACGCCAGCTATTCCTGGGCATGTGTAACAGGTAGTTTGTCTCTGGCAAAGTGACACTTGGAAAGACCAATGTATTTCCAGGGGAAAATGTGGGCTTTTTCCTTTACTGCTGCTGTTCTGGTTGTGCTTTGTTTGGTGTGTATGTGTGTGTGTGCGTGCGTGTGCACGTGTGTGTGTGTCTAAGGTTGGAACTCAGGTGTGTGTGTGTGTGTGTGTGTGTCTCTCTCTAAGGTTGGAACTCAGGGCCTGCACATGCTAGGTAGTATTCTGCAGCCAGCTTCCTCCCCACTCCCTTTCTCCTTTACTTTTCTAAGTTCTATACAAATCCACCAGCGAGCCCATGCCCTGGGTAGTTAGTTGTTCCTCTCCCACTCTGGTCAGTCAGTCCTGTGGTCCAGAGCATCTTTACCCAGCGTCTTAACCCCAGACTGACCTTGATCTTGACGGCTTCCTCCAGAGGTCTGTCCATCAGCATATTGAAAGACAGGAATAACTGGCGGATTGAGTCATTAAACTCATCTCCATCTTCACTCTGGCCATAGAATCTTAACAGGAAAGGAAAAAAAATGAGAATGAAAAGAAGCTGGGTTGTCCAACTTTCAAGGAAATTTTAAAATAAGATTTGCAGTCTCAAAAAAAATGCCAGAGCTGGGTTCTGGTGGCTCACACTACTCAGGAAGCTGAGATCTAAAGATTGTAGTTAAAAGCCAGCCCAGGCGGGAAAGTCCATGAGATTCTTTTGTTGTTGTCGGCCATGGGGCTTGAACTCAGGGCCTGGGTGCTGTCCCTGTGCTCTTTTGCTCAAGGTGAGCACTCTACCACTTGAGCCACAGCACCACTTCCAATATCTGGTGTTTAACTGGAGATAAGAGTCTGGTGGACTTTCCTGCCCAGGCTGGCTTTGAACTGCAATCCTCAGATCTCAGCCTCCTGAGCAGCTAGGATTACAGGTGTAAGCCACCAGTTCTTATCTCCAATTAACTACTCAGGAAAAGCCAGAAGTGGAGCTGTGGCTCTAGGGGGTTTCCTCCATGACCCCCTACTTCCTCCTTCTCCCTCCCTCCTTCCCTTCCTTTTTCCCTTCCTCTGGCATCTGACACAATCCTTTCTGTCTCACTTCAATTCTCCCCCCTCCCTTTCTTTTTGTGTCATTTCTGGAGCTTGAACTCAGGTCCTGGCACTGTCCCTCAGCTTTTGTGCTCAAGGTGAATGCTTTACCACTGGAGACTCAGTGCCATTCCTGCTTTTTTGGTGGTTAATTGGGGATAAGAGTTTCATGGCTTTCCTGCCTGGGCTGGCCTTGAACTACAATCCTCAGATCACAGCCTCCTCTCAGCTAGGGGCTTGGGTCACAAGAGTTAAGGTTCAGACCGTGTGTTGAGAAACTCCTCAGACTGAAACCAGTGGCCTGTCCTCTATCTGCCACACATGCCAGAACGCTGATGGCTTGGTGCTGCCACGCACCTGCTCCGATCACAGCGCTCTAGCAGCTTCTCAGAGCTGCCAACGCCTCAGAAATCAGCTCTTTCTCCAACGTACAACTCAAGAGGCCTTTCCCCAACTGCGCAGAAGCATACCACACAAGTCCCGAACGGTACCACACATGCTTAGTGGCCACTGCCAAGTACCCAGTGTAGACAGGAAACCCGTGTAACACACCCACACACGCGAGCATGCGAATGTGTTTGTATTTAAGTTTATCTCTGCACACCTGTGACATAGTTGCAGCCAAAAATCCAGTGCCCTAGAAATGTGTAAAATCACCTTCGGGCTACTGTATGTTATATAAAAAACAATAATCGTGTTTTCAGACTTGGGGGCTATCCCCAAGATACCTCATGATGTACTCATGCAAATATTCCAAATTAAAAAAAAACCTATCCTGAGACCTAAGCGGCTGCTGCCGGTCCCACGCCCCGTGGACACAGACAGTCAGCTTGCACATTATGTGGGCCCAACTCGGGGGGCGGGAACGCCAAGTGGAAATCACGGTCCACGGTAACAGGGTGACAGGCAATTCTCAACTCACCCGCGTGGCACAACTAGAAAAGAACTTTATTTGCAGGTCAGTCCCCACAGTCTCTCGGAATCAACAAATCTCAAAACAGGAAATTCACTGGGCATTGCGGCTCAGTGCTGGGCGTCTGTGTTTTAACCACTAGCAAAAGCTCTTTAGCGGCACTCCCCGCACCAAGCCCGAGGGCTACTGTGGCCCTTCGCTTTCTCTCACTGACCATAAAGCCAACTGCACATGTCCAAGGCCCGGCTCCCAGGGCGGCCTGCTGTGCGCGCCCGAGCCGCAGCTCTGTGTCTCATACCTGAACCGCCACGCCGTCCGGCAGGCCCTGGCTTTCGCTCTGTCCCCCATAATCCACTTTCCACACGGGAGATGGAATGATTTCAAGGTGATGCCCTGGATTGCTTCAATCATTGAAGTCTCCTCCATGTCATCTACCTCCCTTGGGCCACAGGAAGCTCTCTCCCTGGAGCTGTCACCCTACCTGAAGCCCCCTGCAAGTGCTACATGCCATCCCTGCACCTCTCAGCCCTGCTATGAAGATGGCATCAGGATTCTGCTGATAGGAAAGGACCTTCCCCCACCCACCCCAAACCGCTTCCAGACCTCCTTTAACACCTTCACAGTCCACTTCGCCCACTGACGCTCTGGACCCCCACAGCTTCAGGATGGAGGGCTCATAGTTGGCCACAAGCCTGACAGATAAGGGAAATGTCGACAAACCGCTCACCTCAGGTAGAGCACGCGGGACTGGATGATGAACCTGAACAAGTACTTCAAGGCTTTCAGAGCCGCAAAGAGCAAGTCTGTCTTGCTGGAGTCATCTGCGTTCGCCACATAGAAGTTCAGGACCTTGGAGAGTTTTCTTCAGAGGGGAAGAAAGGCAAGCGAAGTCACCGAGAGAAGGGGGCTCTGAGACCAGGGGCAGGAGGTGCACGGTGAGATGAAGAGCCATAACTCTCCTGAGAACATGCCAGAACAAACTCACTCTTTGCTGTCCTAAATGGCTTCTCTGCAGTCTAGGTTTGGAACATCCATTCCCTCTTCTGCTTAGAAAGACTGGATTAAATACTAGGGTTAAAGGGATCTAAATCTGAAGCATTAAAGAAATTTAATTAGAAGGATCTTTTCTCTTTTCTTTCTTTCTTTTTTGGTTTATGGAGTACCCAGGAATTAAACCCAGGGCCTCATGCTGCTAGACAAGCACTCTATCACCCAGCCACATTCCCAGCCCGATTAGGATGTTTTCATCGCTGGCATCTTCAGATGTTCATTGAAGGATGGATGATTGTTGGCTGAGGAAATATTAGGAAAGCTAACTCCTTCCATGTGTCCAGATCTAAGTCTTCAGGATCCGAAATAGTGCCAGAGAGAAACTTCCCTGAGCGTGGGAAGGACTCTCATTCTGACTCTACAACACTCTCAACAGACAAAAGTCTTTTGGGATTTTAGATTGCTTTTCATGTCTTCCCAAAGTCTTTGGATTACAGACGGTCTTGATCTTGCATTCAGATGGGTGTGTGTATGTGTGTGTGTATGTGTGTGTGCTGGTACTGAAGCTTGAACTCAGAATTTCATACTTCTCTTTTTTTGGGGGGGTTATGGTTTTTTTTTTACAACATCTCCTCTATTTTATTGATTGATTGATTATCAGGGTGATATACAGAGGGGTTACAGTTACATAAGTAAGGTAAGAAGTACACTTTCTTAAGATTTGTTGCTCAAGGCTGGTGCTTTGCCAGTTGAGCCACATCTCCCCTTCTGATATTTTGCTGATTTGAGATAACAGTCTCTGGGATTTGAACTGCAATGCTGAGATCTTAGCTTCTAGGATTATAGGGTTTTGATCTTGTGCTACCAAAGAGTAGTTTTGAGGGCACTGATATTTCAAGCTTTTCCTTTAAGAATCTCTGAGCTTTTTCTGAGATGAGCACAAAACCCAGAGGACACAGGTTTGCTCTATCAAGCGCTGTCAATGTGCTCCGCAAGTGACTGTCGATCTCGCATGGCGACAGGTGCCTGGCAGCGTGTGCAGAACACGGGTGTGGACCCAGAGTTCCCACCTGAGCTCTGTGGCCTGGGACATGCTGCCTTGTCCGTGTGTTTCTCCATGCTCTTTTTTTCCTTTGCCTTTGAAAATTCACTTAGGAGTTGGGCGTAGTGGTACACACCTATAATCTCAGCACTTGGGAGACAAAGGACTGACAGCCTCAGTTTACCTTGAAGGTCTCCTTTGGCTCAATCCACAGCAGCAAGATTTCTCTCTGCAGCAGCCACTCATGTGGAAAGAGAGGGAGCTGGGTGGAAATAATCCTGTCGCTGGTGTATGTGCTGCCTTCCAGTGTAACATAACCAGCGGCTAGCTGGCGACTGTGTTACAGGACACCTCCCTTAGGTAACCAGGTGTCGGCACCTCTGTGCTTGTTTAGTTCAGAAAAGAACAGCAGGGTGGGGCACTGGCAGCTCATGCCTGTAATCCTAGCCCTCAGAAAGCTGAGGTCTGAGATTGGAAGCCAGCCCAGGCAGGAAATTCCATGAGATTCTTATCTCCAATGAGTGATCAAAAAGCCAGAAATGGAGCTGCGGCTCAAGTGGTAGAGCGTTAGCCTTGAACATAAAAAACTCAGAGCAGTGTCCAGGCTCTGTCAAGCCCTAGGACTGGGGGGGAAGAAAAAGAAAAAAAGGAAACCCCAGCAGGGACCCGTGGTCTGATCTGACCTAAGAGTCGGCAGCCATGGACACGATCTGCCATAAGTCATGGTCCAAAAGGGAGTTTACGCGTGCCAGCGACACTCAGCACAGGACTGCAGGTGACCAGTAGGAGGTGACAGGCCGCGTTCTACACTAGAGAGAGCTGAGTGCCCCGGAAGGAGCTCGGAGTGGACATGGGGCCCTAGAGGCCTCCTGTGTGCCAGAGTAGGAGGTTTGCCTTGTCAGGCCAAGGAGCCATCAGCAACACGAAGCTCTGCGGCGCAGGCCGAGGCCAGCGGCTGCCCTTCTGGCCCGGCTTCATTCGTCGTTCAATGCCCTGCCAGCCAGGTTCATTGTTTAATCTCGCTGACATCCAGATTCTGAGTTCAGCCTGGATTGTGTTCCTAAATGACTTCAATTTTTTTTTACTACATGTTCTGGATTATTGTTTTTTAAAGTGTCTATCTGGACAACTGGTGGCTCAGCCTGCAATCCAGCAAGCTGCAGTCTAAAGTTCTTGGCTCAAAACCAGCCCCAGGCAGACAAATCAGAGAGGCTCTTTATCTCTAAGCAACCAGCCTAAAAAAGCTGGAAGTGGAAATGTGGCTCAAAGGGTGCAGCACCGGCCTTGAGCAGAAAAAAACGAAGTGAGAGTGTTAGGCCCAGACCTCACGCTCCAAAACTGGTACAAAAATAATAAATAAATAGAAGTAAAATAAAATATAGCCATGTCCAGAAGGAAGGATTGGAAGGTGACCTCTTTCCCAGGAGGAAAATATACAGATGACTCCTTCTTTCCACCTGAACGCTGACAACCAAGTTCCACTCACAGGCACATTTACCCAACCCCTCTCGTTTCTCCAACACCCAGCCCCTGGAACACCAGCCCGCCAGCCCGCCACCGCGCTGGTCCCCTGTGCTTTACTCACACGTATGCCAAGGTGGCACTGAAGTGCTTGTAAATGTAGGTTTCGAGGACAGGATTAAAATGCTGGAACTTGATGTCTCCTATCAGTGAAATAATAAACACCTGCGGGGGGGGGGGGGGGACGTCAACAGCTGCAGGCCACAGCGCCAGGCATGCTGTCAACCAGCAGGACTCCTTCTCGTTCTTGAACAATTCTGAATCACAGCTACACTGAAGTCACGTCATCAGGTTGAAATTTATTTCACACGAACGATGAGACCATTATGTATGAGGTTCGTGACTGATGGCCAGGAATGATGGATACAGGCCAACACCCCTGACCGCAGGGAGCTGGCAGGCCCAAAGCAGGGCATTCAGTAAGCAGATGACAAAAGCCAGGGCAGAGAACAGCACACGGAGGGTGGGACTCGGACAGGTTTTCTGAGGGCTGATCCCAGTAAGTTCTCACCGCCGACGCAGTGTGGAACTTCCCACGACATTTTACTCCCCAGTGTGAGCGTGAAAGCTGAGCCACTTACCAGTGCGTCAAACACAAGGGAGTCGTACGTTTCGTTGTCCGACATTTCCATCATGATGTTAAAAAGTGCATCCAGCGTATCTTGCAAGAACTGAAGGCGAGAAAAACAGAGAGGTTTACTTCAATGAGTCCATTTGGCTCACATGAAATCGTATTTGCTTGTGTGGTAGAAATTCAGGAACAATGATATTCCAGAAGAATAGGGTTTAAAATGCCATTTTCTTACAAATGAGCTGTGCAGATAAGAAGTCTTCTAGTCACCATGACTGGCAGAAAATGTTAACATAAAGGCACCGAAGGTTACATTTCACTGGGTGCTGGAGGCTCACGCCTGTAATCCCAGCTGAGATCTGAGGATCTTGGTATAAAGCCAGCCCAGGCAGGAAAGTCTGTGAGATTCTTATCTCCAATTAACCAGAAAAGGCCAGAAGTGGAGCTCTGGCTCGTGTGGTAGACTGCCAGCCTTGAGTAGAAGCAGCTAAGGGACAGCATGCCAGCTCTGAGTTCAGTTCTAGTGCTGGCACACGCACACGCACACAGAAGTAGATCTAGCTATGAAGACTGACATACCTTAACAATCTCCCCTCCATCCACCTCCATGAGCTTCTTGAGGTTGTGCTCGATGCTCTGGGCATTGGAACGCCAATTTAACAGGCCTAACAGGTCAACTGTGGGAGCAGACACAAAGCACATGCATGAATGACAGCTACAGAATTCTCCAGAAAAGGCAACTGTGCATCCTACCAGCAAATTCAAGGGATACTTCATATTTCAATTTGCAGTCTCTCAGCTAAGAAAATACCTTGTGATCTCTTTCATTCTTCAAGAAGAAAAAAAGTTAATTACTAACTAGCAAACATCAAGCAACATCTGGCTGGCAGTCACATTTCTTAAGCAAGGACATGAGAGTCACCAAAACGTACCCATTACCTGACTTATCTAACTGTAAACCCCCTGTACATCACCTTTATAAGTACCATAAGAAATTTTTTAGCCGGGCGCTGGTGGGTCACGCCTGTAATCCTAGCTACTCAGGAGGCTGAGATCTGAGGATCAAGGTTCAAAGCCAGCCAGGGCAGGAGAGACCCTGAGACTCCTATCTCCAATAAACCACCAGAAAACCGGAAGTGGCGCTGTAGCTCAAGTGGTAGAGCGCTCGCCTTGAGCTGAAGAGCTGAGGGACAGCGCCCAGGCCCAGAGTTCAAGTCCCACGACCAACAAAAAAAAAAAAAAGAAACTTTTTAAAATAAGTAAACTTCAGAAACACTTTCTAGATAACCTTCCTGCCTTCAATTTCCTGTCTTGCTTATTGTCTTCCTTGCCATGATCTACATCTGGGCGGATTGGAAGGAAAAGAGCAATTTATATATAGGCATTCATTTGCTTCAGATTCATGACCACTGCTGGGCACTGGTGGCTCACATCTGTAATCCTAGCTACTCAGAAAGCTAGGATTACAGCTACTCAGAGATATAAGGATTGAGGTTCAAAGCCAACCCAGGAAGGAAAGTCCATGAGACTCTTACCTCCATTAACCAGCAAAAAGCCAGAAGTGGAGGTATGGCTCAAGTGGTAGAACACCAGACTTGAGTAAAAAAAAATAAGGGACAGTCCCTGGGCCCTGAATTCAAGCAGCCATCCTGGTACACACATACCCCCAAAAGAAGTACTGAAATTCTTTTCACTGTTTTAATGATGAGTGATTTGGGCAGCACTGCCTGGAAGATTACTGGAAGGGCTGAGGACAGAATTGAAGTACCCGGCATCCTGCCCAGGAACCATGTGGTCCAGGCCAGTGAGTGTGACCAGGCAACCTGGAAGGGCCAGTGGTCAGCTCACGCGTCCAGGACAGCCCTGCTCCCCACTTACCGTTCTGGGTGAGCTTTGTGGAGCAGATGAGTGTGGCAATCTGGAAGCTGTCCTTCGTGCTGTCCTTGCTGGACGCCTGCAGTTCCTTTTCTTCCATCTCCGCCTTGGTCCCAGGCAGTGTCAGATAGAATTTGGCATCGTCCATTTTCTTGTTGTCACCCTGAAAGGAAAGCACATTAGGCATGGCAGAGGATGGGTGGCCTGTGTCACACGCCACACATTAAACATGCCTGTCCACACGGGCGTGCAGGGCCCACGGGAAACACGTGACTTCATCCAGTCTCAAGCCTCCCACTCCCACACTGTCAGCGCCTGCCACAGAGCTTCCGCACGCAGAGATCATTTCCACACAGGATTAACAAAAGGAATAAGTTGAGATCTGAGGATAGAGGTTCAAAGCCAGCCTGGACAGGAAAGTCCATGAGACTCACATCTCCAATGAACCACCAAAAAAAAGCCAGAAGTGGAACTCTGGCTCAAGGGGTAGAGTGCCAGTCTTGAGCAAAACAAGCTCAGGGACAGTGCCTGCGACCTTGAGTTCAAACCCCAGGGCCAGAAGAAACAAACAAAGAAAGGAAAACAAAAAAGAATATCCGAGTCACGGCCAGAGGTAAATCAATAGATGACGGAATAAGGTTGGATTTCATTTTTAAAAACTCTTTGCGCCAGCACAGTTACAAGCGTGTGGGGTTCAGCTGCCAGGGAAGGAAGCAAGGCCCCGAACGCACAGAGAGAGCGTCTGGATCATGGTGACGGGAAGTG
The DNA here is from genome assembly GCF_000151885.1 of Dipodomys ordii. Taxonomy (NCBI): domain Eukaryota; kingdom Metazoa; phylum Chordata; class Mammalia; order Rodentia; family Heteromyidae; genus Dipodomys; species Dipodomys ordii. The sequence goes on from NW_012267405.1 coordinate 947,986, forward strand.
CAATCCTACCACACCCACCAAGCTCCAACCAGGCCCAGCCAGGCACTGCTGTGTCCTGCAGTAGAGGGAAAGGAGGCCACCCGCCCCTGCCACCCAGGGCCACCGCACACCCTCCGCACCAGGCCCTAGCGCTCTCTTGAGAGGCAGTGCTGGAATCTGAACTCAGGGCCTTTTGCCAGCTAGGCGGGCGCTCTACCGCGACGCCATTCCTACAGCACTGGGGTTTCTAGAGTTTTATGGGCAAACCCGTCTGTCCACCTAAACCCGACGGCTGGGAGGGGAGGGCGTCTCATTCCGTCATCTTTACCCTGTACACCACCAGGTCGTGCCTCCCGTCCTGCACGGTGGTGCCGTCCGGGTTCATCAGCTTCACGAAGGACACCCCGAAAGCTCGCTCTGACTTATCTCTGGCTGAAAAGACAGAAACACACGTGTGGGCAGTGTGGAAGGCCAGCACACCACGGCGGAGCCGGGGGGAGGGGTTAGTGAATTTCCCTGTGCTCTGATAGGCAGCCACAGTCACAAGCCCCCACATGGAGATGGCCCGCTTCCCCGGGGCAGGAGCCTCTCCCTCCATTCCCTGTCTCAGGTCCCCAGGGCCGCTGAGACTTTCCTGCCTAGAGGGTTACCACACAGGGGAAACTCTATTTGGAAGTCTGAAATCACTTTTCAAGTGTCTCTTTCTCCAGATCCACAAAGCGTGCGAGGCAAAGGTATCTTCCTTTGTTTTTTTTTCTTGGCAATCTGTCGCACTGATACTCACACTCCTGCGATGATCTGTGTCGGAAGGTAAACCGGATGTGGCAGCGGGTGACGTCGTCGATGGGGATGTACACCTGTGCGGAAGGAGCGCATCAGCACACTACAGACACAGCGTCTCACTCATCCTAAGAGATTCAGGCTCACTCTGGTAGTTTTGCACAGGTATTGGGGCTTGAACGCAGGGTCTCTTGCTCTTGCTGGACTTTTTAAAGCTCAAGGCTGCTACTCTACCATTAGAGCAATAGCTCTGACTTCTGGCTTTTTGGCTGGTTCATTGGAGCTAAGATTCTCCTGCATTTGACTGTCTAGGCTGGCTTCAAACTGCAATCCTCAGGTCTCAGCCTCCTGAGTAGATAGGATTACAGGCGTGAGCCACCAGTACCAGGCTAGGCTCAGTTTTAATGAGTTTATTTTTATTTGACATCTAATAACTGCATGTATGTATAGGGTACAGTATGATGTTTGTTTCATATATATTATGCCAATCATATCAGAGAAATAGGCAAACATATAATTTTGAACTTTTATCCATATTGTGTGTGTGTGTGTGTGTGTGTGCGCGCGCGCGCACGCGTGCACATGCAGGTCCAGGGTTTGAACTCAGGGCCTCATGTTTTTCTTCTACTTCCCCCTCAGGGTTGGAGTTCTACCACTTGAACCATACCTCAATTTCCTTATCCTCCCTTTTTTTTTTTTTGGTTGGTCGTGGGGCTTGAACTCTGGGTCTGGGCACTGTCCCTCAGCTCTTCAGCTCAAGGCTAGCGCTCTACCATTTAAGCTACAGCATCACTTCCGGTTTTTTTCTGCTTATGTGGTGCTGAGGAATTGAACCCAGAGTCTCGTGCATTTAAGGCAAGCACTCTACCATTGAGCCACCTTCCCAGCCCTCATCCTGTCTTTTGGATGGATGATGCGAATGAGGGTCAATGTGCATCTGCTCGGGGCCTGGTTTCCTCTAGGGTGAGCCTTGCTTTCAGATTTCATTAATAGATACAGGATCTCTGGGGAAGATGTGATTGCAGGGTTTTAGTTTCTGACTTTTCTCTGGAAAGCTCCAATGCCTGGGACAGCCAGTGCCCATGCAGCCTGGGGCTGGGGGGACTGGGGCTCAAGGTCTGCTGCTAGCAGGCTCTCTAACATCTTGGGGGGAAGCTGGAGGGTCCCAGCAAGAGGGCATCCCAGCACACGCTTGTGCAGCCCCAGGGCCTCTGTGGGTGGCAGAGGATACCCCTGACGGAAGGGCCAAGAAGTAAAACACGTCCACCGACAGCTGAGCATTTCTGGTTGATGGTAGACCAGCTTGACGCCAGTGGTGTAACTGCATGCTTCTCTATTTAGATCTGGAGACTTTAATGAATGAGAATGTGGGCTCAAAGTGTAGAGTTCACTGGAGATAAACCCCTATCACCTAGAACCATCCATTCATCTCTCCTGATCTACCACAGGGCCGCTTATCTGCAGCTTCCGGCTAGGGGGAGAATGACAGCGAGGAAGGAAGGAGACAGGAGAACGATAAGGAGAGGGGAAGGAGGAAGACTCAGCCAGTTCCCCAGTTCTCACCTTGACTGTCTCGTACCAGCAGGGCTGCTTGACCTGGTAGTACACGACCGACTTGTACTCCGAGATGCCCTCATACCCCGCGCCCGGGAAGATCGCTTTCTTTGGAATGAAAGAAACAAGGGGGAGAGGATATATGTGACTGTCTAAAGAAGTGAGAGCATACGTACGCCACACACACGGCCCCCTGTGCACCCCGCACGCACCCCCACCTCATCACCTCTAGGATATGCCTTACTCTGACCTCTGTACCCTCACCAAGTTTGGGGTGTGAGGAACTGAATTTTTACCACTCGAACCACACCCCCAGCCTTTTTTCGCTTTCATTCTTCTTCACGCTTGACCCCACACGCCTAGACCACAATCCTCTTTATGCTGCCCACAGTAGCTGGGATGACAGGCATGCACCGCACCGCACCCAGTTTCAGTGGTTGAGGTACTTCTTCTTTTTCTCTTTGTTGGAACCATTTGGTTTCAAAACCTAGTAGCTATTACAGGCTCAGCCCTGGAGTCCCAGCTCTGCCCTTCCCTTTTACGTTTCTAAACACCATCTGAAGTTTCCTCTGGCCAGTAGTCTTTGTTCTCTCTTCCCTCTTCTTTCTTTCTATCGTCTCTCAGGGAGCAGCAGCCGGTGACCAGGCAGCCAGGCTTCACACACTGATGTCCCGCTATGTGAGAATACCAAGTCCGCCTCACATCTACGCCCCACTCAGCCTCTGGACTCAGTACACCGGGACTTCGTGGGCCACCTCCAGGCTACTGAGCAAAGCTAACACACAACCTGCCCTGGGCAGCCCTCTGATGCCCAATATTCTCAGGCTTCTTAGCCAACTGTCTGAATATCTGTTTCCTCCTGGGGCCCTGGGGGAAGGGTAGCATGTGGTTCTTGGTGGCTGGCCAGGCTGCCCACAGCCTCTCCTCCTTCATGACAGAACCAAGGCTTCCTTCTCTAGCAGCCAGACTTCCAGACACTCTGGACACCTGGGAGAAGGCCGAGCCTCTCTGCAGTGGAGAACGTGCTCAGCCAGCTCCACACCCCCAACAACAATAACAGGGCGCTGGGCTTCCGGGAACCCACATACCTCCAGGAGGTTGCCCTCCTCGTCAAACACAGACATGGTCACCTCCACATTTTTGGGTGTCTTCTTCTTCCCTTTGTCGAACTCCCCATGGATCAGAGTGATATAAATGTCATTCCGGACATCTCCTGCCATGGGAGGACAGAGCTGTGAGCAGGGCTGACACACGGCGCCACGTGTCAGGATGTCAGAGGTGGAAGAAGACGGTCGGGCACGGCTGACCGTCCATGACACAGCTTGTATCCCCGCTCCTCCTGGGGTCACAGCCACGAGGGGACGGCCGTGGGAAGTGTCACTCTTCCCAACAGCATTCCACTTCCTTGTCCAACAATAAGCACGTGTGTTACAGTGTGTAAAGCCAAGCCGTTTTTCATTATTAATGGAGTGTGTGTGTGTGTGTGTGTGTGTGTGTGTGTGTAGGTAGGAGACAGTGTGACTAAGTCCTCACGGTAAGAGGAGTCTGGTGTGAAATGAGGCTTTAGAGACAAAAGGCCCACAGGTCACGTAAGAATCTGGGTCTTTCCAGATGAGGATCTTAGAGGAGGAACGGGCAGGTGCAAGGCCTCTGATCACATAAAATAATATTTATCAGAATGAGCTGCAGGAAATGAAAACCGGAGGTGTTTTCTTCGTTGCTATTTTTGTTTTCTTTTCTTTTTGTTTGTTCACTCATTTGTCTTCGGGAGGGAAAGGGGGGCACAGAAATGGAGGGACAAAGGGTGAACAAATGTAGTAGTGGTCCTCACTGGGTAGGGAAGGGAGGGAAAAACTGAGAGATCGTGAGGAGAGGGGTGACATTGTCCAAGAAGAAATACATTCTTCATCTGCCATATGTCACTGTAATCCCTCTACGTATCACCCTTATAAGAACAATAAAAACAATTTTTAAAAAACAGTGTCTTTATCTGGAATGTAAACGAAGTCAGGTTTTCAGCCGGAAGGAGTAGAGGGAAGCAGGCAGGCTGAGGGCAAAGACCATTCACGTCACAAGATGGAGGGAGTCAGGTACCAAGAGGGAGTGAGTCAGGGTGCTGTACAAGGAGGAGGCGGTGAAGGGAGTTCTGGTCATCGCAATCCAGGCAGACACAGGGGTGGAGGTAAGAAGCCATCCAAGGTAAAAGCACTTCATTCACAGAGAGGAGCTACAGAGCTGGGACAGCAGGGGGAGAGAAGGCAGCAGAACACAAAGCAAACCAGCCAGTCTCCCAGGCTGGAACACCATGCGCTCACAGCCACGTGACCCAGCCCGGCGGGGTTTGTACATCAGGGAGCAGGGCATAGAGCTGGAAATGGCGAGTGACAGTGAAAAGCATTTTCTTGGCCTGGCCACGGGGCAGGTTGCTGGGGCCTTTGTCTGCCGTTGGCAGTGAGGGAGCTGCCTGGGGGTGGGGGTGGGGAGCGGGGGATCCTTCTTGCACAGAAAGTGCGAGTGGAGCAAGCTGTTTACCTGGCAGTATGATTTCTGGAAAGCCCATCTTCCGGGCTATGGCTGTCGATCTATCCACCAAGTGAGAAAAGTTCTTCTGCACTTGAGCGAGGTCACCAGGCAGCAGCTTCAAGGACACCCAAAGTCCTTAAAAAAAGAAAAGAAAATGTTCAGTTCCCGGTGTGATCCAGACAGACACCGTGTAAGCATCACCTCATCATAAAGGATCCGAAATTCCCCCAGTTAAACTGACATTGCTCCATCAATCACAACAGGGCTTTCTTTCAGGAATTTGACAGACAGGTGACAGATCCTTAAATTTAAGGGAGACACAGATCAGAGTGAGCCCTCACAGATACCAAACTATTGCAAAGTTACAATTTTGTGCAAAAGCCATAGCATTTAATCTCATTGGAATAAACGTGATCATCTATGACAATGTTAACATGGGACAAAAGAAATGTCAACAAAGCACACTGAAAAGACACCATCATTTCATAAGGAGGCTGAGATGCTTGCTTTTGGTATTTAAAATAGAATCATTTTTATTTCCCAGGTCCATTGCCATTCAAATAGATTCCTAGATAATAAAAGAAGTGAACAGGAAAAACTGTGAAGGAAGTAGAGGAAGAATAACGTATAGATACTAAAATTTTGAAAAGGAACCATCTTTTAAATGAGCAAAAAAGAAATCGCGAAAGCAAAACCATGAGTGAGGGGTCAGTCTTGATATACATAAAGATGCAAAAAGCCTCCTTAGTGATAGTGAGATACTTGTCAGAAATGAACAACTTCCAGCCATTATAAGAAAATTAAAATTGGGGGCTTGGAAGGTGGCTCAGTGATAGAGCACTTGCCTTGTATGCATGAGGTTCGATTCCTCAGCACCACATAAGCAAAAAGAAAAAAGCCGGAAGTGGCGCTGTGGCTCAAGTGGTA
>NW_012267405.1:953798-1035035 GCF_000151885.1 Dipodomys ordii
AAGTGGCGCTGTGGCTCAAGTGGTAGAGTGCTAGCCTTGAGCTGAAGAGCTGAGGGACAGCGCCCAGGCCCAGAGTTCAGGCCCCACAACCGGACCAAAAAAAAAAAAAAAAAGAAAATTAAAATCATGACAAATAAGTGGGACAGGAATATACAATTCACAGGGACAAGTAATATAGCTTAATAAATATTTAGAAAAAACTTGGAGAAAATGTGTCCTAAATAAGAACGATTATGTAAAGGGCTTATAACATCGGAGATAGGAAAAGTCAGGGAATCCATGCTTATTGATATGCAGGCTAGATAATTTATTGAATTATCTGCTTATTAAAATCCAAGTGGAAATCTACTTTCCATCTTCCCAGGAGTTGCAGATTTTCCTTGTTTTCAGCTATCCTTGGGTTTGAACTCAGGGCCTTGTGCTTATTCCCCGGGCAATCTACTCATTGAGCTACGCCTCCAGCCCTTTGGGCCTTAGTTATTTTTATTTGATAGTCTCACATTTTTTGCTCAGGCCTTAGACTTTGATCTTCCTTGCTGTGCCTTCCATGGAGCTGGGATTGCAGATGTGCACGGCCATACTGGTTCGGGTGCAGATTGCTAAATACTAGCTGGCAAAGGCAGGTAAGAGGGCAGTGAACCCCCACAACGGTAACGGGAACCATGGTGGGTTAAAGCACATCAGGACAACTGGCAACCCCGGTGTGTCTGGTTTAAGCTTGTTCTCTTCACTGCACCCCCAAATCCTACTTCAGGGTGTTTTCTGGGGGAAGGAGCTGCCCAAATGAAACAAGCCTTTGGCATAGGCTAGTTGTAGTAATGAACAATGAGGACAAGATAGAAAAGCCACTTACGAGTTACCCAAGGGATTTAATTTTCTTAAATCTGTTAAGTAAAAATGACCCGGGGCCATCTGTTTGGACTACGCTTCCTGTACAATGCCCCCAAGAATCCAGGCTTAAAAATCAAGCTAGAGTCACGGAAGGAAAAAGTTCCACAACACCAAAATGTGTATTTGACTTCTAAGAAATCAGGAGAGAAAGAAAAACGGCAAATTTCCTACACAGGCCAGTTGAATCCATAAGACAATGAAGTTCCCTCTGTGTTAATCCTTACCAAAAAAGTAACCAGAAGTAACCAGATATTGAGGAATTACTTATCTTCTCTTTGTCCTTAAAAAATCCTTCTTTGTTTGATGTGTCTTTTTTTTTTTAGCCTTTTTCTGTCTATAAATACTAAGTTCTCTGCTCTGCCCACCAGAACAATTATTCTATTTAATGGAATAAAGAACTCTGCAGTCCTACCAGAGAAAGTATAGCTAAATAAGACCTTTATACTAAATGCATTTTGATTTTATTTTTCAGATAAGTCTGGGCAATAGAATATTATGCAGTCATAAAAAATATTTGAGCATAAAGACATTTGAAAAGAGTTTGTTTTGTTCAAAAGCAAGGAAAGAAATAACAACTGCTCTCAGTTTTGTGTTTTAAAACAAAACTATAAAACAGCAATCTAGCAAAGATGTGAACAGCAATCTAGCAAAGGTCTTTTCTACTCTAATTAAAATTGTATTCTTAGGTTAAGAGCTAAAAAAAAACCCAGAAGAAACAAATAAATTTAGTTCTTTGTCTTCAGGTAATTTATTGCTTATGTAACTTTCTTATTGAGAATAACTGTGAACACATGAGAAACTAAATATGCAGAAAATAATGTATTTTCCAATTGTCTCTAATTCCAAAGACAGTCACAGGCCAGGGAAGAAAAAGTGACTCAGTCTTCAAAAAATCTGGTGTTTGAATTCTAAAGTTTCAACTGTTTTCCTCTGCTGTTTGGATTTAACACACATTTCTAGAGCAGATTTGCTCTTTGTTGAACTGTCACCACAATATGACAAGGAGACAGAAAAACAAGGAGCAGAGCTTGGTGAGGTAGACCATTGGTTCCTGATCACAAATTCTCCATTTTAGAAAACAGAATGGGTAAATGGATTCCACTGGCAGCACAGGATCGCCTCTGAACCTCCTTGCCTTTGCATTTACTGTCAACTCTGGGTGCGTAGAGAAGAAGAAATGACTCATAAGATAAACACTGTGTTCACAGGCCGTCCACCTTGGACTGTGATCTAGAGAGAGGGACAGAGAGACAGAGAGAGGGACAGAGAGAGTGAGGGAGAGAGAGAAACAGAGAGTGGAGCAGAGAGAGAGAGAAAGAGGGGAAAGGGGTAAGGGAGAGAGAGGGAGAGAGAGACAGAGAGAGGGAGAGAGAGAAAGAGGGAGAGAGAGAGGGAGAGGGAGGAGAGGCTCTGTCCCACACCAGTCCCTCTCAGCTAAGTGGCTCCTTGGTCACCTCCCTACCCAGCCCGTACCACTTCTGTACCTTGTCCCTTATGATTGACCTCCTTGGCCGCTATCACTTTATTCAGGACGGAGGTGAGGGGCTCGTTCTCGCCGATGACGCTGGACGTCATCAGGGGTGACATGATGAGCTGCCTCTGCCGGATGTAGGTTTCCATGGCAATCCTGGGGAAGAGGGAGAGAGGTGAGCGGGAGGTGCGGCCGGATGTGTCTGCGGCACAACCCCACAGCCGGTGGCTCTGGAGAGAACCGGGAAGTACAGATTCAGTCTAACCAGAGTGTTTTCTGTATCGTCACAGACCTCAGGGCACCTGCACTGGGCCCCGGGACCCCAGGCTACAAACCAAGATGGAGTCACTCATGCTAAGGTTCCAAGCGGCAAGCTCACCAAGTTCAAACCAAACTGAGTATCTGACCCTCCCAGAAATCAGGAGAGAGAAACCCAAATTTTCCAAAGAGGTCAGTTTGGGTTGGCATGATCATGAAGTTTCCTCGGCCTTAACTCTTCCTGAAAAAGAACCTACTGAAGGAACTAGAAATTACCCAGTTACTTTCCAATTGTTCTTTCTGTCCTAGCCTGACAAGGAAAGAAACTTCAGAATGACTAATCTGCTTGTTTACTTCCCTGCTTTCCTCCCTCCCTGTTCCAGTGTTCCCCGCCCCTCCCCCCTCCCCCCACCCCCCAGACACACCATTTTCAGCCTTTTTTCTATCTATATATACCAGCCTTTTTTTTTTGCTTGGCTCATTGGAACACTTATTATTTTATGGAATTTGGTGTTGCCCAATATTAGAAAATAATGCCAATTAGCATCATTAAAATAAACTGCATGGGGCATGAGGGCTCATACCTGTAATCCCAGCTACTAGGGAGGGCTGTGTAGGTTAAGATCAGCCCAGCAAATGGTGAGCAAGACCTCACAGCAACATATATGCTGCGTGTGGTGGTGCTCTTCCCTACTGTAATCAAGGAGGGAGGCAGAGGTAGGGTAGTGGTTAGCCTCAAGGAGGGAGAAGTGAGATCCTATGTGCAGGGGCTGGAGGTCTGAGGTAGAGGATGTGCCTAGCGAAGGTGACTGATTTTAAATCTTAGTGCCCTGGAGAGAGAGAGAGACAGAGAGACAGAGACAGAGACACAGAGAGAGACACAGAGAGAGAGATGGATGGATATAGACAGGTAGAAATAGAGATATGGATAGATAAGCAGATAGTTCTGATTTTTGTCCTTGATTTTTCTATCATAAACGCTAAATTCACCTTGGAAATGAGGCAAAAAAGAAAAAAGAAGGAAAGAAAATGAAAACTCCAAGAAGAAAGAGAACTGATGGGCGTCTGTCTCCTGTTTAACTACAGGCAGCAGCAAGGTTCCAAGTGCCATCCAAGGTGGCCACATGAACTGAAGGGCGTTAGATGGCGTGACCAATTCCCGCCTCTACTTCATGGCTTGCTCTGCAGGAATCTGCCTCAGGGCCTCAGTTTCCCCTTAGACAGACTGGGATCCCATTACTTCTCAGGCCCTCCTCAGACCATCAGTTGACCTGGGAGGATGTCCAGATTCCCAGGCCAGGCGCACAGCTGGGACCCGAGGGCAGGCACAGGCAAGGGGACTGGAGGCGCTGACCACACCAGGCTGGTGTATGGCGCAAGGGTCAGAGAACCAAGCACAGCCCCGGGCCTGTGGGCACCCTCAGTAATGCATGCCCGCCTAGTACAGGGCCATGGATGTGGGCTTCTCTGCCAACCAGGCCAGCTTTCCTGGCATGACCTGACCAGAAGAGATATGCAATAGGGTGCTGGGCCTGAGTCATTTTCCCCAAATGCCACTCCTTAGATGGATGAGAAGGATATAGAAGGATCCACACTCTCTGAGCAGAAACCACGACAGTGGACTAGGAACATGCATGCTAAAATGCCAGGCTGCATCCAGCAACGTGAAAACCCCACAGTGGCTACAGAGAGAGCAGCCCGGGCTGGCTCCTCCCAGACAGGACACACATCTGCCAGCACGGTATGAGCCCCCAGGGATGTACAGCTGACTATGGGCCAGATATGGGAGGTGGGGAGTGAGGGGTGGAAACCTACCATGAAGGCAAGAACAAATAGGGATGTAAATTTAAACAGCAATTATTAGCCATCAGGGCTGCCCTGTGCAGCTACATCTATAATAACAAGTACATATACAAATGATTGACATCAGCAAAGATTGTGTGTGTGTGTATGTGTATATAGAATGCTTATATATATAAATATAAAATATACTATATATGCTATATATGTACACATAATAGAGGCAGAATTGATGGCTATGAGTTACATATGTACATAAATATAACTATGTTGTGTGTGTGTGTGTGTGTGTGTGTGTGTGCATGCGCAGGTTCAGAGGCGCCCTCGTTGGGGTCCAGGCGCATGCGCATGCGCATGCCAGCACTGGTTCCAGGCGCATGTGCACGCCAGCACTGGTTCCTGGCGCATGCGCACGCCGGCCCCATCCTTCACACCCTTCAGTGAGTCTGGAGAAGCAGAAGTCGCGCTAGTTCTGTCTTCAGCTGGGTCCAGCACCGAGCACTTCGGAAGGAGTCTCTGTACAGCTCTTGGCTGACAAGTATCCAGCCTCCGAGGTGGGAAAGGCCTGCTAGCATCTGGTTCAGCGTTCAACTCCCCCACCACACCCACAGGTAATCAGGCCTCAGTTTCCCCGGGGAACTCACTGCTGGAAGGGGATGAAGTGCTGCTTCTCCTCATCGTCCACCTTCCCGCGCACGATGTCGGTCACGTCCATCACTAGAGGGAGGGGAAGTTCATGAGAGACACCCACAGCTGCACTGCCCACGAGCTAGGTGGCCATGGGGAGGCAGGGCCGCAGCCCTGGGGCCTGCTGCATTCCCCAGCGTGCCCGGCCTGGCCTGGGAGGAAGGGGCCAAGATGGCCTCAGACCAACCCTGCCGGCCCACCAGCTCCTTACAGATTCTACAAGAAGCCAGGGGTGGTGGCGCAGGCCTGTAATCCAGCTACTCAGGAGACAAGAGACAAGGATGGCCACCTGGTCAGCCCCAGCCAAGCTAAAGAGCTCCTCCTGCCTCAGAACAGGAGAGCCCAGCTCAAGCAGCAGATCGGGTCCTGAGCCAGCACAGGGGCTGGGGTGCAGCTCCCACGAGATAAATAAATACCAAGTCTGCAAGGATAAATGTTAAATTCTGGAGAAATAAGAATCCAGCCACGGCTCCCCGTGGGTGTCAGTGTGTTTGAGACAGCGCCTCCCTACCAGGCGGGCAGGCCGAGCCTGCCATCTCCCTACCCCAGCTTTGAGCGACCAGCCCCAGGGGCATCACTGAGCCTACAAGAAGAAATTGCCTTTTAATATGCAAAACCACAGGTAACACTGGGTGGGTTTTTTTTTGGGGGGGGGCAGGACTGTTGGAAGAATGAAAGACCTGAAGAGGAATTCGGGGCCTGTGATGGTCATCCAGAAACTTCATTTGAGATCTTCTCACCTGGTTTATACACAGACCTGCCCAGGAATGTCATGAAACCCATCCAGTGATTCCCCCCACCCCACCCCCAGTGCAGGGATTATCTGTATACTGATACTACTAGTCCTACTTAGAGATGACGAAGCTAGAGAACTGAAAAGTTAAGTAACTTGTTCAGTTACTTGTTCTGAGTAGTAAGTTTTTTGTTTTTGTTTTGTTTTTTAATGCTTGAACACAACACCTGGGCGCTGCCCCTGAGCTTTTTACACTTGAGCCACAGTTCCCCTTTTGGCTTTTTTGGTGGCTAATTGGAGATAAAAGTCTGACAGGCTTTTCTGTCTGGGCTGGCTTTGAACTGTGATCCTCAGATCTCAGACTCCTGAGTAGCTAGGATTACAGGCGTGAGCCACTGGCACCTGGCCTGTGAGTCATGCGTTTTAAGTGGTAAAGTCAGGGAATGAATCCAATTGTAAGCACAGACCCAAATCTCTCTCTTTCTCATACACACTCACTCATACGTACACATTCACTCACACGTACACATTTACACACACACACACACACAGAAACAGAACATCAAAAGCCTCAAACTTAATGCTCTGAATCTCCTTTGCCTGTATTGAATGGTAATGACCTTGAGTGCGTTCCTTTTATAGAATAAAATCAATCTCTTCCCAGAGAATTAGTAAATGGGAGCTACAGGTTAATACATTACAGGCCGGCCATAAAACACACACTAATGACCACTTCCCTCACTTCCTGGCAGCTGGCTCAGAGAGGAAAGAAAGGGATGGAAAAAGAAAGGGATGGAAGAGCACCCCTCCCCCACGGAATGCAGACAGGCCACAAGGGATGGAGATGAGCCACAGAGGGGCCTGGGGCAGATGGGCAGAGGATGGGCAGGGGACGGGTGGGCAGGGGGCGGGTGTCACAGCCACGAGGGATCCCTAAGTAAATGACAAAATACTGCGACTATTTTCAGGTGTGAGTCACCGGCACCAACTCCCTGCCCTCCCCTCTCCCCCCTCTTCTGGAGACTTGAACTCAGGCCCTGGGCACTGTCCCCAAGCTTCTTTTACTCAAGGCTATCCTTGAGCACCACTTCCAGCTTTCTCTGTTTATATAGTACTGAGGAGTAGAACCCAAGGCTTCATGCATGAAGGGGGCTGCATTCCCAGCCCCTCTCTTCTTTTTGAAGGCCATATAATACACGGTTCTCTGGCTGTACCATGGTGTATTTACTCATCTGCTGAGGGACATTTGGGTTGTCTGTGCCTCTTGGCTACTGTGAAGAACGCACACGTGAGCACGAGTCACACCTGCTCCACGTTCTCCTGGCTCTGTGTCCTCATCTGGATTGCTAGAACGCACCATAGTCCCGTATGTGAACTTGGCGGGAGTTGCCAGACTACGGGCTGCGCCGGCCCGCACCAGCCCGGGCTGCCCCCGTACCTGCTACTCCAAAAGGCCTCCGCAGGCCGCAGGTGTGCTTCTTGCCCTCCTTCAGCTCCATACGGCCCACGCGGACAATCTGGCACACGAGGCTGATGCGAGGCCGGATGAGGTCCGTGCTGCTGAGGTCCTGGGGTGGAAGAGAGGGAGCCCATGTCACCCTGTCCCCCATGTCGTTTTCCCCAGCAAGGAATCCTGCTCAGAGCACCCTGTGCCAGCTGCCTTCCCCCCTACACTGCCCTTCCCCAGTCCCAGCCAACGGCCATCAGGACACATCCAAGAACTCGACTAAGTATTTACAGGAAAGAAGTGCCCTCTTCTTCTTCTTCCCCTGCTCCTACGGCAAGTTTCTGCAAGAATTCAACATCAAGTGTAGCAGGTTGGGAGGCTAGATTCAGTGGATCACAATTTGAGGCCAGCTGGCGCAGAAGTGTTCTCAGAACTCACTCTCAATTATCTTAGCTAAAATGGGACGCCTAAAGGAGCCCTGAAGGTGGGCAGGAAATGAAACTCCTGTTCTCAAAAGCACGCAGCAAAAATGAGGACTGGAGACATGGCTCAGCAGCAGGAGCGCCCATCTAGCAAGTGTCAGGCCCGGAGTTCAAGCTCCAGTACTGCCATCAGTAACAACAAAAACAACAAAAGTCAAGCCATTCGTTGTTACTGCCTTGTATCCATCCAGGACACATCTCAGCAGCAAAAGACTTGAAGACTTACATAACACTAAGTTTGGGCATTCACACAAGCCTCCTGGAGGCCAGGGAGGTCTGGGTTGTGGTCATTCATCGGCTTTTCGAGCAGGATCCACGGAGCCTCTCGTGTGTGGATGTGAAGCAGAAAGCTCTGTCTTTTTTGTATTTGTAAAGATGAGTGAGAAAGGCCAGGACGGCTCCCCTCGCTCCTCCACTTAATGTCAGAAGTCATTTAAAGACATCTCACACTCCTCTCATGAAGCGGCAGCCCAGGTTCCCTTCCCCATCAAACGTCACTTTTCAAATTCGCACGCCTGGTCTATTCTCTGTAATTAAGTTAAGTCACTCAGACAGGAAGAGCAGCCTGTGATAACCACCTTGCACAGGACGAAGGGTGAACAAAGGCAGCCGTGGGGCGCACTGGCACCATGGGGAACATGAACTACACAACTTGTGGGGAGGGATGGGAGGGAAAACCGGGAGAGCGCGCGGGAAGGGTGTCACTGTCCAAAAAGAAATGTACCCTTACCAGACTTACATCACTGCAACCCCGCTGTACATCATGTGTATATCACAATAAAAAAGTTCAAAAAAAAGAAAACTGGTCTTTCGAGGTTAATAATAATTAACAATAATAATAATAACCACCTCCAGGCTGACTTTGTACTCTTATCTGCAGTTTCTGATAATGGAGAAGTAAGGGCTCCAGGCAGCATGGTATGTAAACAGTAGTGCACCGTTATTACTAAATAATACGTAGACATTTATAAATGAAACTGTAGTTTTGGTTTTTAAATGATTGCAGTAGGGTTTGAACTCAGGGCCTTAATGGTTACTAGGTAGGCATGCTACCGCTTGAGCCACATCCCCAGCCTTTCTTGCTTTCTTTTTTTTTTAGTTGGTTATGAGACTTGAACTCTGGGCCTGGGCGCTATCCCTCAGCTCTTCAGCTCAAGGCAAGTGCTCCACCACTTGAGCCACAGTGCCACTTCTGGTTTTCTGGTGGTTAACTAGAGATAAACAGTCTCACAGACTTTCCTGCCCAGGCTGGCTTTGAACCGTGACCCTTAGATCTCAGCCTCCTGAGTAGCTAGGATGACAGGTGTGAGCCACTGGCACCCAGCGCCTTCCACGGCATAAATCCTCCACTTATCTCCTCACCATTCATGATCTGTCTCCTACCCTGACTCTAGAAGGCACATTCAGTTATTTTCCTGATGCGTTCAGGGCTGCCCATTAATTAGTGCCCAGCATCTAACAGGCGCTCTGCAAATACCTGTTGCACAAAATGACCGCCAAGGTGATTCCCACGCCCTTCCCAAACTAACAAAACCACCAGAGGGACCGTGAGAGGGACTTACTGTGAACACCGCCTGGAGGTTATTGAGCTTCTCGATCTCTTTGGGCATGCCATTACTGCCCCAGCGAATCAGATAGTTCTCACTGGTGAAGAAAAGAGAACAGTCTTCCATGAGCCACTCTCAGAAAGAAGGGGCAGAGAGAGCACACAGGTAGGTGTGAGGGGGGCCGGGTGAGGCCCCAGGTCCCAGACACAGAGGCCACCAGCGTGGCGAGTTTCACAAGATTGGACTATCTGCAGGCTTGCCAGCTCATGTGCTCTGCACAGAAGCCTCAGCTCTGCTGAATGGAGAATTTCTAACCGCCATTCGGATCCACGCTGCCCCGCGCACACGTCTCTGGAGGAACGCATGACGTATCAGTGACAACTCTGCACGCCTCCTTAGGGGTATGGGGCATCAGCTCCCAGGACAAACAACCTGCGCTTGTCATCAGAATCTAAGGCCACTGGGGACAACTCAGTCTAACTCTGGGGCATGCATCATGGCGCTCACACACCCGTGCAGTGTCACACAAGCTAGTGTCACTGCCCAGCAACTCTGGGTCCCACGTGAGCCACACCCCTACCCCTTGAGAAGTCTTTATCCTCATCTGCCTGTCACGTGCGTGACCCTCAACTTCCAGGAGGTACACCACCAACGCCGGCTGCTTGGTTTCACTGGTCACAGAAAAAGCCACAGAGCCCAGAGGACGTTCCCTGTGACTGCTCTTCTCCGTCTCCCCCGCTCAGCCTGGCCAGGGCGGAGGCCGAGGCAGGTGGAGGCTGCTGTCATGGCCTGGGCTACCTGATGAAGGTGGACCGGTCTGGGTCGTAGAGGGCCATGAGTAGCTCGGCATCCTCTCCGATGTTGCACACGAAGTTCTTGAAGTTCACATACAGGCCGTAGGTGTGGACCGTGCTGAAGTTGGCCTGGCCCCGCAGGCCCAGGCTCTGCAGGATGGACTGGATGGACAGAAAGAGAAGTCAGACACTGATGGCTCATGCCTGCAATCCCAGGTACCCTGGACGCTGGGATCTGAGGATAGCAGATTGAAGGCAGCGATGGGAGGGAAGTCCATGAGACTCTCATCTCCAATAAACCACTAGAAAATCAGAAGTGGCTCAAGTAGAGCGCTTGTCTTGAGCTGAAGAGCTCAGGGGACTGAGCCCATGCCCAGAGTTTAAGCCCCACAACCAACCCCCCCCCCAAAAAAAGAACCACCCTGCCCGGCTTGTCAATCCAGATGGGGTCTTGCTAACTTTTTGCCCAGCGGGCTTCAAACCATGATCTCCCTGCTGTCTTCCTCCCAGGGAGATGGGTTACAGACATCAGTGTCTAGCTGCCTGGTTCCATGTTTGCCCAAGAGAACACGAATGACTTTCTGGATGTTTCTATCTCTTCCATCAAAACTTCCCTTTCTTTTACTGAGTCGCAGCAGAACACTGGCTCCCGGTGTGCTACGATGTGCACGCTGGAGGGCGTGTACCTTTTCTTCTTGGATCTTCTCCTCGATCCGTTTGGAGGCCACTTCGTGGGCTTTGAAGAGAGCGATGGTGCTGGTTTCATCCGGGTCCAGGATGTTTCCATTGTCATCTCGCACCACCAGATCCAGCCCAAGCATTCTGCGGGGAGCAGAGGGGCCCAGTGGGTCTCCCGCCCAGAGCACCCCGAGACTCGGAAAGGAAGGGGAACCATTTGGCAATTCAATGGAAGAAGCTCCCCCTGATTTTTGTCCGTCTATCTCTTCCCTCCTTTCCAAGACACAATAAACCTTCACACACACATGGCGATGGTGTCAGCCAGATTCATGTGTGAATATTCCAAGTCAGTACACACAGAACTTTCCATGGGTTCTGACCCGAGTCAGTTAGAGTAGGATTTGAACCTTGGCTAGGATACTTACTACCCTGTGATTCTTTCCCATGTAAAACTGTCCTCCCTTCCAAGGTCCCTGTGGGCACTTATTGAGCTAATGCACGCAAACCACCCAAGATACACCACAAACAAGTGAAGCACTCAATAAACGTTGGTGGTACAAGGTTTTCTTATAGCAGTGCGTTCAGCCATAGCTGTATGTCCACACAGCAAGAAGGAGCCCAATGCCTGGCACACGCACGCTCCCTTCCAAGGCTCTTGTGCCCAGTGGGCATATAAGAGTTCAAAAGACTGCTTGGTTCCAAGAATTGGGAGTGGGGTGGAAAAAGCACTCCACGTGCATTCCAGGCCCCCCATAACTTGAAAGTGGGAGATGCAGAAGCAAGAACACAGGCAATCGTGGGGAAAAAAGGGGGGGCAGGTCTTTGGGAAGAAAGCAAACATGTCTCCTTTCCTTCCTTCCCTGTCTTCCAGCCTTTCCATCTACGCCCTGGACCTGGAAGGTTCTTTCCCATGCCCACCAGACCCACAGGCCACCCAGACTCACGATGGATGACCGTGCCAGCCGCTCAGAGGCAGATTGCGGGTGAACTAACTGAGCGGCATTCTCTGGGCTGGGGGGCCACATGTGTGGCCGTGTGTGGGCTAGGGGCTCAGGGATTACAGGAAATCTCTCTGCCTGTGGTGAGATCCCAGAAAACAGATGGAGTATATGTGCAGGAGGCAGGGTTGAAGGGTAGGATTGGTTTACCATGGCTGGCTCTAAAATTGTTTTTAATTATTATCTCATTTTTTGTGCAGGTCCTAGGCCACACCGTCCCTTAGCTTTTTCACTCAAGGCTGGTGTCCTGTCACTTGAAACACAGCTCTACATGTGGGCTTTTTGCTGGTGAATTGGGAAGAAAGGGTCTCACAGACTTTCTTGCCTGGGCTGGCCTCAAACCAAGATCCTCAGCCTCCTGAGTGGCTAGGATTACATGCATGAGCTGCTGGTGCCTGATAAGTGAAATTTTTCACAATGTTTCTTTTTTTAAACATTGATTCTGCACCATATCCTTAGCCAAAAAGGTGTTGGATGTTTTCTGGTCACCAAGTCGGGGTCCGGCCCTGATCTACCTGTTCCCATGATCGATTTTGGCGGTGACTTTCTTCTTCAGCTCGGCCAGTTCATCCTTGGGCAGTGTCCCGGAGAGGATCTGGGAGCGCCACTCAATCAGGCTGTACGTCATCTGCTGCAGCTGGCGGAAGAGCGTGACCTTGTTGTTCTAAGACGGGGAAATGAGGCAGAGGTAGGGCAGAAAAAGGTAAGATGGTGGGAGTGTCTTTCTCTGCATTCGTGGTGCTCTTAAATCACTACGTCACTAGGTAAGCTGGCATTTCTAGTGTTAGGTTCAAAGCAATGACTGTCCCAACCCCCTTATTACACTCCTGCAACTTATTTGTTTGTGCATGCGTGTGTATTGGTCCTGGGGCTTGAATTCAGGGCTTAGGTGTTGTCCTTTAAGCTTTCTCATGCAAAGATGGTGCTCTACCACTTGAACCTCTACTCTGGCTTGTTGTTGGTTAATTGAAGAGTCTCACGGACTTTCCTTCCTAGGCTGGTACTTTGAGTTGCGATCTTCACATCTCAGTGATTAGCTAGGATTACAGGCGTGAACCACGGACACCTGGCTAGAATGTGTTATCACTTTTGAAAGATGTTAAATAAAAAGGTACAGCTATTTCCTACCCGCTACATGTGACTCAAGTACTATTTCCTTGTTGGGAAGTAAAAGGCACTTCCATTACAGCGAAGACACAGCAGAAATGCTAGGAAAACGGCACGGATGCAAACACACACAGGTGTTGCTGATGGCCGCAAAGGCTGCCCCTAGTGGTGTGGTACCGTAATCTCAGGGACATGGATTCAGAGCTAAAATGGACTGGAAAGAAGGCCAAAGCCAGCCAAGACAAGGTACTTGTGAACAAAGATTCAGCTATCAACGTAGAAGAGAAGCAGCGGGGGAAACAGCAGGGTAAGAAAAAAAAAATCCTAACAGAAGTTCAAAGTTCCTGGGTGCACAGAGGAACGGGGAAGCGTCCATCTCTGTCCTCAGTGTACGCCACAAACTGTGGTGCTGAGAATGCAGAAGGCCAGCCTGTGTCCAACTGCGGAGCTGCCTGCATTCATGTGCTTTCAGCATTAGAAAAGAAGGAAAAGAGACATCGAAAGGTTATTATTAGGCCGGGGTCCTGTGGCTCACGCCTATAATCCTAGCTACTCAGGAGGCTGAGATGTGAGGATTGACACTTGAAGCCAGCCCAGGCAGATAAGCCCATGAGTCCTATTTGCAAGGAATTTCCAAGAAGCCAGAAGTAGAGCCGTGGCTCAAGTGGTACAGTGCTAGCCTTGAGCAAAACAAAACAAAACAAAAATAAACAACAACAAAAGCTCAGGGACAGCACTCAGGCCCTGAGTTCAAGCCCCAGGACTGGAAAAAAAAGACAATCATTAATAAGCTAATATAAAAACCTCTGCCTTTCCATTTACTACAATATAAAATATAAAATATGTCTACTTTGTTGTCTTTCAAATTGGAAAAAGAAGAAATCAAGCCTATAGATTCTGTCTTCTTACTGGGCACCAGTGGCTCACACCTATAATCCTAGCTACCCAGGAGATGGAGATCTTTCCCAGGCAGGAAAGTTCATGAGACTCTTATCCCCAATTAACCACCAAAAGGCCAGAAATGGAGCTGTGGTAGAGTGCCAGGCTTTGAGTGAAAAAGGTAAAAAAGAATGTGCCCAGGCCTTCAGTTTAAGTCCCAGTACACACACACACACACACACACACACACACACACACACACACACACACACACACACACACACACACACACCACATCACACAGGATTTGTCCTGCAGAACTACCGAGTAAAAGAGACCCTCCCTCCCTCCCTTCCCTTCCTCCACTCCTCTCTTCCTTTTCTTCCTTTCCCTTCCCTCCATTTTCTCTCTCTCTTCCCCTCCTTCCCCTCCCCACCTCCATTTGTGTAATAGTTAGGACTTTTTTAATGCTTTCCAATTTTAATGAAGATAAGACTTCTCTCCCTCTGGGAGGGGAGGGGCTCGAGGGCCAGACCCCCATGCAGGGCTGCCTTGTTTGGCATCTATGTTCACAAGTTCTCAGTCTCAATTCTATTAGACATTATCTCTGGCAATTTCATAACTGCATGACCAGTATCAGCCACGTTTGCCAAGTTCTCCCCTCAACGGAGAATGAAGACAGTTATTCTTCTCCGACTTGCTGCGCCAAAGTAATTATGAACAGACAGGCTGGAACAGACCAAAGAAAGAATTTTCCCATTTACTCCGAGGAGAAAAATCTAGAAATCCCTGGTCATAGGAAGGCCAAGCTCCCCTGAGTCTTCTCTCCCTGTGGCCTTCTGCTGTGGATTGGGTGTGGTCCCTCCCCAAGGATCCAGGGTGGCAGTGTGGGGACGTGGCGGAAGCTTTAAGAGGCCAGCCCAGGGGAGGAAGTTAGGTCTTTGGGGCAGTGTTGCTGGGCTCTCGGAGCAAGCATGGTTCCGGGCAGAGCAAGCCTGGGCCGGGAGGGGCTCTGCCTCACTCTGCCATCTCTTCTTCTCACACATTCTGTGGTCACAAGCCAGAATCATGAAATAACAGCCACGAAGGCCCCCACAGAGAACAAGCAGATAGAGTTGCTTAACCTTCAACTTTCCGCCTTCAAAATTGTGAGCAACACAAATCTCTTCTCCTTATGAAGTCTCCAGTCTTAGGCATTTTGTTATAGCAGCAGCAAACAGACCAATACATCCTCCCTCCTTCCCCAGCCGGACCCTGCACAGCCCCGCCTCCCCTCAGCAGAGCCTATCCTCTGTTCTCTCTAATGTCCATCAGCTTAGGCTTTTCCACACTCACTGGCCACTATCACATCACCAAACAACTTCTTCGTTGCTCCTCTACACGAAAAGCAACACAATCCTGGCATAGAGCAGGAACGCACTTTGATAGTTCCAGCTTCAGAAAACACTTGGGTTTTTCATTGTGTGAGGAACAACTACACAAAATACAACAGCCTAGATGGGTTTTTTCAACCAGACACTGGAGGCATTCCTGCATTTATTTGCTCAGGTTCTCTCCCACTTTCTACCCACAGGTATCTGAGGCATCATTTAAATTATACATACATACATACATATATATATATATATATATATATTCCTAGTGCTGATGGTTTTCTTTTGTTTTCTTCTCTTTTTTTCCAGATTTTTTTGGAGATGAAAACAAAGATATAAGAAAAAAGAAAAACAGCTTTGCCAGGCACCAGTGGCTCACACCTCTGATCCTAGCTACTCAGGAGGATTAGATCTAAGGATCATAGTTTGAGGCCAGTCTGGGCAGACAAGTCTGTGAGACTCTTTTTTGTTGTTGTTGTTGGTGGTCATGGGGCTTGAACTCAGGGCCTGGGCCCTGTCCCTGAGCTCTTTTGCTCAAGGCTAGCGCTCTACCAGTTTGAGCTTCAGGTGTCACCTCTGGTTTTTGAGTGGTTAAAGAGTCTCACCTCTGGTTTTTGAGTGGTTAAAGAGTCTCACCTCTGGTTTTTGAGTGGTTAAAGAGTCTCACCTCTGGTTTTTGAGTGGTTAAAGATAAGAGTCTCTTGGAGACTTTTCTGCTTGGGCTGGCTTCAAACTACAATCCTTAGATCTCAGCCTCCTAAGCAGCTAAGATTATAGGCCACTAGCGCTGGGCTCTGAGTCTCTTATCTCCAATTAATCACCAAAAAAACAAAAAAAAAAAAAAACACCTAAAACAAAACAAAAACCCAGAAGTGGAGCTGTGGTTCAAGTCCTAGAGAGCTAGCCTTGAGCAGAAGACGCTCAGGGTCAGTGTCCACGCCCTGAGTTAAAACCCCAGGACTAGGACCATAGGAGAGAGGGGGGCAGAAAGAGAGGGGGGAAAGGAGGGAGGGAGGGGTAGGGGTAGGGAGAGAAAGAGAGAGAACGCTCTGCCTTCTATACCGACAGGAACACAGAAGTCACCCAGAGAAATTCAGAGGCCATTGGGACAACGGTGCTGATTCTCTGGGTATCATGAAGCATGCGTCTCCTGCTCCCTTGCCCTAAGAATGTCCAGCACAGTCAGTGCCTTCGCTGGGGTCCTCCAGCTCCTCCTCCCCCAAAAGATCGGCCCTCTACTATTCCTCTCACACACAGATTTTATGATTCAGAAGGAAAAGTGAGACAGACATGAGGGCTTGGCTTCTCTCTCCCATTCTACCGTAAAGTTGCTCTGTGGCTTTGGCGCGGTGTTCCGGGAACAGCTTGCCTGTGAAATCAAGGCCCTGGCACTAAGATCATTCTCGAGAACAAGCGCCCTCAAGCCTGTGGCAAAGACGTTCCATGTATTAAAAAGAACCCCTGCCTGGCGATCTCGTGATCCGCTGTGTGTGGCAGGCCTCATTCCCCGTGGGCTCGTGCCTCCCTCCCCTCTACGAAGCTTTGCAATAATCGCAGGGCTTTCCCACCAAACTGCCACACTCCTGGGGACCGGGGCACTGACCACCTGGCCTCACTTCCTACCCACCCAAAGGGGGAAAGCTACCTAAGCCAACTCTTCTCTGCGCCCATAAAAGTTCTGCCTGCCTTGCACTGGTCTGACATCTTTAAAATATAATTTTGTTATGAAATACTTTTAAAATATAATGTCATGGTTATTATTAAGGTGGTGTGCCGAGGAGTAAGTCAGGTGATGAGAACGTTTCTTTATGGACGACGTCACCCCTCACACTTTGCTTTGCTGCACTTCCCTCCTACCACAAATTGCGTAGTTCGTTCTCCACCTGGCGTCTGCTGAGGACCATGAATGCATTCATCCACGCTTCCTCCCTCCCTTTCTGTGCCTTCCTCTGTCTCCCATAAAAAGGAAAAAAATAAACAACATGGTAAACAACATAAACAACACGACTACTGTCAACAACAATAACATAAATAACCCATGTTTCTGTTTCATGGAATTTGTTTCGATAAACAGTAATGGAAATGTTCAACACCCTTGAACATTTCCATTACTGTTTATCGAAACAAATGTTCAAGGGTGTTGTTACACCGTGAGGTTCTTCCCCTACTGGTGTCTCCTTTGGTTTGACTATGTATGAAGGCCAAGAGTCCTGTATAAGTTACCGTGTCTAGTTATATTTTAGGTCTGGCTTCCATACATGGGAAGATACATGCGTTTGTCTCTCTGAGCTTGGCTTCCCTCAACAAGTCTGATTTTTGAAGACTCTAAATGGAGGACCTTTTTTTTTTTTGCCTCCTGAAATAACTTGATAGAAAAATCAAGATTGGACAAATACCCCAAATACTGCCCGTGACACATCCCTGTCCCTGCTGGGCCACAGCCAGCCTCACTAGAGCCACTCAGAAGCGGGGCCTGCAACTCTCAGATGGGACTTAAGAGGCTCCAGTGAGCAGGGGACACGTGGTAAGTTATATAGGACTGCCGGCATTCACACACAGTGAGTTGGAAGGAGTGAGGCTCTCAGGGAAGGAAGACAGAGGTGCAAAGCCCGTGTGCCTGTGCTCAGACAAACCGATATTTACCACAATGAGCTCCAGGAAATGGAAACAAGAACTTTTTTTTTCTTGTTGCTGTTTGTTTTCTTACTGTCTTGTTTGTTCTTTATATGTCTTTGGGAGTGAAAGGGGAGGCACAGAAATGGAAGGACAAAGGGTAAACAAACGCAGCTACGGTCCCCACTGGGCACCATGTTAAAAATGAACTATACAACTTGTGGGTGGGGATGGGAAGGAAAAACTGGGAGAGAACGTGGGAAAGAAAGAAGAGGTGACAATGCCCAAAAGGAAATGCACTCTTTACCTGACTTCTGTCCATCACTTTTAGAATAACAATAAACAAATTAAATCTATCATCCTGAGCAATTTGAATTACAGGCTTGCAGGGAGGCAGGCCTGATTGGTTTTTTTCCTGGAAAAAATAAAACTTGGTCCATCCCAGGACTTTCCTTAGACTACAGACTCCACTACTAGCATCCCGAAGTGCGTTCTGTTTTGGTTTGTTTCTTTTCCGTCACTATTATTAGGTTTGTTGTTCTGTCTGAATGTAAAAATATATACACAGTAAGGGAAGGAATTAGAATGAAGAACCGGCTGGCCTGGCTGCTTCCGGTGCCCACAGTCCTGGCACGTGAGCCGGGACCCCACTAACCCCTTCCCGATTCACCACTGCACACACCCCGCCACCGGCTCCCATTGAGAAGCGGCAGTGGAGGCAAAGCGCTCCAGAAACTGCTATGAATATCCTCTCTGCCTGAGAAAGGGCCCGGCCTCCTGGACTTGAACCGAAGCCAAGAAGGCTCCCTGTGGGTGGCGGAACAGCCTGTGACTGTCCACTCAAGGCCATGCTGGAAACTTCTGGGCAGCGTGAGAGGAAAGCCACGGACCAAGGCTGCCCAGAGGGAGGACGTCCAAGGAGGCCGAGACGGTGGCAAGAATCCCAAGCTGGCTTCTGCAGAGACCTTGACGGTCTGCCTGCAGGGCCCGTTCAAAGCCACCGTCTTCCTGTCCTCACAGCTCGGTGCTGTCCACAAGGGAGCTTCGGCCTTGCGGACAGGGGCCGAATGCAGCAACGGCTTAGTCTTCAAGTGACTTACTTAAGACCCCAGAGCAGGTTAGGAGAGAGTCTGCTTGCGCAACACAGCATCCTAATTTCTAGGCCAGGGTCTTGCTCCCCAAAGCATGAGGCCAACATCCACGGGGCGAGGTAATAAGGCAATATCATAATGCAGACGGTTGTTGAAAGGGCTAAGATGGGTGGTAGGGGGCGCCACTGTCCTATTGCTCCTTTGGGAAGCAGGTCCCCCTTTCTTTGGGGTGGGTACGTCCCTCCTCTTATAAAAATAAAGGTATAGCGACTGCACACGATTCCTTAAGACCTGTTCAAACCAGCTAGACAATTCGCTTTCCTTTCTAGAGTAACCCCCAGAATCTACAGGACTGTATCTGGTCAACAGACTGCATTTTCCTCTTAAGCAAGACTCTGGATCCATGATGTATGTCTGCAATCAACTTAAGACTGGAAAGAATAGAATGATGAACTTGTGATTTCTGCCCTCTATCCAGCCTGAGGGTAATTTTATACAGTTTTTTTTTTTTTTTTTGGTTGGTCATATGTCTTGAACTCTGGGCCTGGACACTGTCCTTTGGCTCTTCAACTCAAGGCGGGCGCTCTACCACTTGAGCCACAGCGCCACTTCCGGTTTTCTGGTGGTTAATTGGAGATAAGAGTCTCAGCCTGCCCAGGCTGGCTTGGGACCACGAGCCTCACATCTCAGTATCCTGAGTAGCTAGGATTACAGGCGTGAGCCACCAGCGCCCGGCTTACACTCTTTGAAATAATCTTGCTTATGAAATCAACACCCCACTCTTGGGTCAGGGGTGCTATCTCTCAGGCCTCCGTTTCAGATGTTGGAGCATCTTGGATTCGGGGCTTCCGGATGAGGGTTGGCGTGGTTTGGGTACAAGGTGGTTTGGGTTTGTCTCCCGTGGGTCTTGTGTGGTGCTGGAAGTCTGGTCGCAGCCAGCGGGTGTGAAGAGGTGGTAGGAGCGTTCAGAGCTGGGCTCCATGGAGCTCACCGAGGGTTTGCCCTTGGAAGTGGCTCTCTGGAGATTCTGCCTATTCACCCTGAGAGGCTGCTGTACAGAGTGAGGCCTCTGTCTGTGCTCTGGTTTGTGCCTGCTTGTTCTTTCTCTCACCTGAGCTGTACACAGGGTGATGCCACCCCCCACGATGTGCTCACCAGAGCCCACTGTTCCATATAACTTACCCAGCTTCAGGTATTTCATTATTGCAGGAAACAGACAATGCAGGGGAGGGGGGAGAGGGAGGGCCAGTGAGCCTGGGACTGCCTAACACGTTTTGTCACTCAGTGATCTCCGGCCAGAGCACAGTAAGGAAACCACATCCATGCAATTCCCATCCATCAACCCGGTAGCGTCTCTCACCAACCAGTCAATTAACCAGAGCTGCAGAGTGCTTTTGGTAAATCAGTGCTGGGTGATCAATGCAGGCCCCTGGGCTGACAGTAGCCTCTCCATCACCCAGAGCTGATGATTTAGGAAGTCAGAGGTAGATCTCTCATCAACCACAACTAAAGAGCTCAAAAGAGTACCTTTGTTGTCAGGCCCGAGGCCCCGAGGGGGAAGCTACCGGCTGAGCGGTGAGTGACAGCCCACAAGGACACATTATGGGTTGGTGTGTTTAGAAGACAGGATGCAGAGAGCGAGAGGATGGAGCAGGCTTCTGAATGGAAAGGACTGGTGATTCTACTTCTGTGAAGTAGAATCATGTGAGCAACATCCCCGAGCGGAAATCAAACATGCCAAGCGGACTCCTCCGGAGGACTTCTGCGGGAATGAGCTTTGTTACCGCTTCCCCGACTCAGTCTGCCGTGGAGTGTTCCCGGGAGCTGGCTACGACTGCTCTTGGAGAGTTAAAAATGAAGAATCAACCCAGGCACCGACGGCTCACACCTATCATCCTCGCTCCTCAGGAGGCTGAGATCTGAGGATCATGGTTCAAAGCCAGCCTGGGCAGGAAAGTCCATGAGATTCTTATCTCCCATTAACTAGCAAAGAGATGGAAGTGGAGCTGTGGCTCGAGTGGGAGAGTTCCAGCCTAGAGCGAAAAACCTCAGGGTAAACACATAGACCCTGAGTTCAAGCTCCAGGACAGCCACAAAATGAATACATAAACAAGGGATGTCATCCCCGGTGGCTGAGCAGTGGGAGTCTGTGGGTTCCTATCCACTGGACCACATAAGAGCGCATTAACAGTAAGTCTCCCGGGTTTCTTAGTGACACATTACTACTTATCATTACAGCTACTTAATAGGAGTGCAGAGGATTCACAACAGGGCGCTCAGGAAGGTGCTAACCGCTCCCATTAATACTTTCACAAGCAGCACGCTTATCCATGGAGAAAACTGAAGAACTATTAGACTCCCCTCCACCACCTCCTATCAATGACCGGACGTTGGAGAAAACTAGAATCAGCTGCTTGACAGCCATTCTGTGGTCCAGAAAGATGCTACCCACTCTGGAGAGAGAGTTAACAAGGGGCCAACGTCCTGGAGAGGTCAGCTTGGAGCCTCAGGCCTGCGCCAGGAGGAGACTCACCACATAGAGCTTGCGCCAGATGACGGCCCATTCTCGCAGAGTGCACGTGAGCTCCTGCACCAGCGGCAGCTCCCCAGGAATCACGGTCTCGTGCTGCCTGCAGAGAACCAATCAGATGCTTGCTTTACTATGAGTGACAGTTGCTTTTCTCCACCAGCCTCCTCCCTCTGACCCTCAAAGGGATCTGCTCTGGCTGGAAAGAGAGCAAACCAATGTGCACATGGTGAGGTGCATCGTGTCCTGTAGAGGAATCTCCATCACATCTGCGCATCAGAGAAAAGAGGGGCTTAGGACCACACAATCCTTGGACTCAACCTGGCTTCTGCCATGGCGTGGGTGAGCCCGCCTCCACTTCTCCACCTCGGTTCTCTCTGGGAGCCTTCAATGACCAAACCAGGCTCAGGAACGAAAGGAGAACAGTGTGGTACCTGAGCTGGAAGGATGGGTGAAGAGGCATGCCTGGCACCCCTATGCGGACTTATTGTCTAGAATGGACTGGATCTTCTTCTCTGGGACTTCCCAACAGAGGAAATGTGGACAGACATATCAAAATCCTCACTCAGTCCCTGGGCACTGTGCTCATTCACATAAATCATCTCTGACATGCCGACGATGAACAAAAGGAGAGAGAGAGAGAGAGAGAGAGAGCGAGTGGCCAAATGCAAAGATAGGACTGAAGGCTTGAGACGTGGGATGCTCAGGGAAATGTGAATTGCAGGTAGAGTAAGGGAGTAAGAGCGGAAATGACCCATCATGCACCAAGGGTGTGTTTACTGTGGAAAATGACAGACAGACCCTGACTTATGATGGTGTGATTTATGAATTGGAAAGGATGAAACCCCATGTGAAGCAGAGGAGTACGTGTCTTGTTATCTGGGGTGTGTGTCTAACTGGACAGCCTTCCATTCCTCTAGTTGAAAGCGGCACAGCAATGGCCACTGGGGGCAGACTTCTCTCAGGGGAGGAGATCTAGCTCTTAGTTTTAGTTCTGCCATGGAAGGGCTATGTGAACCAGAGCACGTCTCCATCTCTGATCTTACAATGAGGGCTTGGAGCTTAGCACCAAGAATGCTCTTGCTAGCTTTTGTGATTGCATGACTGTGGGCACCAGCTGTCCATGCTTCCTGCCCCAAAGAGATCCGTTCCTCCTTCTTTGCATTGTCTCTTTAAATCTCTTGCCTTGAGACTCATGAGTTCTGCTGCCTGTCTCAGCCTTCTCAGCAGCAGCAGTAAGTACTTCCCCAGAGAAAGGACACGGGCCAGAAATGAGAACAGCAGAAACGCAAGAGATTTTTCTCCATCAAGCCCATCCACCATTTCCTGGAACTTCCCATCAAGCTCATGGATGGTGCAGGGAAGCTTGGTGAACGTTCCTTGATATAGAGTGAAAATTCCAACACTCAGGGAATGCTGGGAGAGGAGCGAAAGCCCTCACTCAGTTCATGACTGCTGTCTTCATATTCTGAGAAAGGATGCTAGGGAGAAAGACAGAAGGAGAAGACAGAGTAGGGGATCCCACCAGGAAAAATGCCTTATGTCATTTTGCTCACTCAGAGAAATAGCCAATGAGGTGAGAGAAACACTCATGGTTCTAAGGCATCCTTCAATCATTTCTTCTCTCTCTGTCTGACCAGGACTCGGATTCGGTGGCTAGCACTCTACCAACTGAGCTACGCCTCCACCAACTGAACCATGCCTCTAATCCACTTCAATGACTTCTAAGGAACTTACCCCCGGTCTTCCACAGTGGCCTCCTTCAAATGGATGTACGTTTCAGGGAAAATGCCCTAGAGACAGAAGAACTTTGTTTAGAGAGCCTCAAGTCAAGAACATCACCCAGCAAGAAAGACAGGGGACGGTCCACAGAACATTTTTTCCAGCAGGTTGGCAGGATGTCAGTTCCCTTGACTGACTTTCTTCAAGAGTGCGTAACGGCAACACTGGGAAGGGGGAAATGAAGGTTCGGGTTCGGAGTGCACAGGGTGCTTGGGAAATGGGGTGGAAACACCTCTGTCGCGTTTGAGAGCAAGCTCCTGGAGCCCCTCCCTCCCCGCACACCTGTCACGTGCTGCGCATTAAAGCATCTCACATCACGAGAGGGACGGACAGCCACGGAGCCCTCGGTAGCCCACAGAATCATCACTGTTTTCTAAAATGATTCCAGTCCTAACATTCAATGGATGGATGGGGTTGGGAGAGATGGGGGAGAATGATGGGAGGGGTGACACTGGTCAAAATGCATTGTATTCATAAACTGGTATGTCAGAATGAAACCCCTTTGTACAACTATATATATATATATGTGTGTGTGTATATATATATATATATATATATATATATATATATATATATATATATATATATATGTGTGTGTGTATATATATATATATATATATATATATATATATACATATGTATATATGGTTTCTTTTGCTCAAGGCTAACACTCTACCACTTGAGCCACAGCGCCACTTCCAGCTTTTTCTTTGTATGTGGTGCTGAGGAATCAAATCCAGGGCTTCATGCACGCTAGGCAGGTACTCTACCACTAAGCCACCTTCCCAGCCCTTAAACATAATTATAAAAGTGAAATGAAAACAATTCACCTCACACCGTCACTTCACGCAGTGCACGCAGATCGATGAGCACAGCACGCTGGCCATCTCCAGCACGTCCCCGTCCCTGCAAATTCTAACACCCCACAGCTCGGATAATGTGGCCCAGCCATGGAACTGCCAGGGAACAGCCCATGATGGCGTCCAGCACAGATGGCAAGCAACCCGCGTGAGCCCTTGTAAAAAGCTCTGTTTTACTGTGTGATGTACCCAGGACCCAGGGCAGAAGATGACCTTGGCGGAAGGCACCGCTGACCTTCACTTGGTCAGAGCTGACCCAGCAGGCAGAGGGCCTTGCCTACCAGGCACCCAGCTCAGCGGCCCCTGGGTCAACGAGTGAGGTCTGTGGACATCACCTGTCCAGGTGGCAAGATGGGGTGACACCCCACTGCTCAGAGCACCATGACTCAAGATGTGTGCACACGCCTTTATCCTTAATGGGGAGAGAGGTTGGTGAGTGTCAGCAGCGGTTGCCATGTCCAGCTTCATGCCCTATGCCTGTCTAGACCATGCTGTCTTTGCTTCCTTTTATCCACCATCACCAACATAGGAAGCAGCACGAACACCAGGATCAAGCTGCTGCGGGCAAGAGGGCTGACAGGGGGGATCCTGCCACCGCAGTGGACCTCAGTTAAATCCACACCCTCACCTTCTTGTGCGCACAAAGGGAAGGTTGGGGAGGATGCAGGAGTGAGAGGCGTTACTCTGCCTTGCCGTTGATAGGACCTAGAGCATGCACACAGATGAGGTGACCCTGAGCTCTCTCCTTACAGACCCAGCATGCAGTGATTCAGGAAGACCACGGATCAAGCATACACCACAGCAAAAACTGGGGGACGCATCCAATGTTTTGAGCCTGACTTCTGTAGTCCTGTGGCTCTCATCTGTCCACGGGATACTGCAGGTAGGGTAGGCGCTGCTCCTGAGGCTGAGCTGAGGCCCGTGTTTGCTGATGGTGGTTGCTATGGAAACTGAGACTTGGGTGTCCACAGCTGCTCTCGGGGACATGATGCTGAGTAGAACATACCAGTGACAAGAGGACTTCAATGAGGCCAGCCCCATCTACAGGAAGAATGGGTGTTCGCAGGGCCTGGGGGAGGGGGTGAGGACTCAGGGTTTAATGTACGGTTTGGTTGGGAAAACGGACAGGATCTGGATGGAGAGGGTGATGTGGCGGCGTGACAACACAAACAGGTTTGTTATCACAGAACTTAACACATATGATGGCCCACTCTGTGCCATGTGTTCTTAAATCACAATTTGAAAAAAAAAATTCCATAATTTGTTAAAAAAAAAAAAGAGGGAGGAGGGGGGAGCAAATCCAGGTAGAAATGAACTTCTTAAAGTAGCAATCATTAGCTTAAAATAAGTTAGAACATAGGACTAGAGGTATAGCTCGGTGGTAGAGCACATATCCACCATGCACAAGGTCCTAGGTTCGATCCCCACCACCCAAAGACACGCAAACAAAAGCAAACCAACAACCAAAAGAAAAAAGAGGGGCTGGGAAGGTGGCTCAGTGGTAGAGCGCTTGCTTGCCTTGCATGCACGAGGCCCTGTGTTCGATTCCTTAGCACCACATAAGCAAAAAGAAAAAAGCCGGAAGTGGCACTTTGGCTCAAGTGGTAGAGCGCTAGCCTTGAGCTGAAGAGCTGAGAGACAGCGCCCAGGCCCAGAGTTCAGGCCCCACGACCGAACCCCACCAAAAAAAGAAAAAAGAGGTGACATTGATTTTCCAAAAGTCTGTACTTGCAGTAGGTTTTTCAAATCAAGAAGGCAAAGGACTGGGCTGGAGGTATGACTTAAGTGGTCCTCGCAAGTGCAAGGCCCTGAGTTCAATCCCAGTACCTCAAAGAAAAGGTTGCTCCCTTTAGGAGATACCCCACTAGAAGACAAAGTACTCAAATTATAAACTGACCGTGATTTTATGTGACAGCTAAGCTAATCCTCAGCAGATAGTTGACACTGAGGAAGTTCATGTGGAGAGGATATTCATTTTCAATATGATATTCATTTTTAGTATCACTTGTATGTATCATCGGAACCTCTGGCACTTGATCATTTGTAAGGCATTTATCACTCAGATAAATGTGATGCTGGTAGAATGTTTCCTCACCAGCCTGGGTTCAGGGTTGTGATTGACAGCTTTTCCTTCCTCAATGGAACCTACTCACATGAATTAAAAAATAAACCAACAATGAATTTCTAGACGCTGACCTTATCCACACTCCTGTAACTCTGCCAGGATCAATAATCAGTGTCTTCAAAGCTCTGGGCTTATTGAACTTGGAAAGCCACGAGGTCCTTTTATCATCGGCTAAGTAGCTAGGCTGGCTCACAAATGACACCAAAAATTTCCATTAAGACAACAGGCCTTTCAATGCACTCTTCCCCAAAGACTGGAAAGGAAGGGACAGAGGCTGAGGACAGCGCTGGATTTCTTAACCAAGGGGTGTCAAGACCTGAGAATCATTCACCACCACTGACCTTGGATTCTACCTACTTTTCTTAGATCTCTCCACAAGAAAGACCTTTCAACTTATAAAGCAAAGAAACAAAAAGAAATATCAGTGTCCAAGTCTTAGTGTCTTCATCTCATTGTATTATGGGAAATCCTTTAACTACTGAAATATGTCTTCTCCAAGGTGAAGCTTCAAGCCTACAGAAGTGTTTTAAGAAGTCTTCCTTGAATACAAAAATATTTAAGTCACACCCAGAGCTCATTTGCACGCTAGGGGTGTCTAACTGTCTAGCTTTCTGAGAGAGATTTGGATGCAGGAGGAAGTGACAGAATACTTTGGAACTGGAGACTGTCCATGCTGGAAAAATTCTTACGGACCAAGTATGGAGTCTAAGAAGACAACAGGTTGGAAGACCTGGTTTCTTCATTATGAATCATAAGGTTTTGTCTGAGAATGTTTTTCTTTAACTTTAAAAATAGATTGGGATATTAAGTGGCCTGAATATTCTTCCTCTTCCATAAATGTGAAACAACAAAGTGACTAACTCTTATTGTACTTGGAAATAACTGCCACTTCTGCAATTGTCAGTGAAAGAAACGCTAATGGGGTTCAACCCTATCCCTAGCAGGTGCCCTGAAGCTTTATTTGCCTCAGGCTCACGCCTGTAATCCTAGCTACTCAAGGGGCTGAGATCTGAGGATCGTGGTTTGAAGCCAGCTGGGGCAGGAAAGTCCATGAGCCTCTTATCTCCAATTAACCACCAGAAAACTGGAAGTGGTGCTGTGGCTCAAGTGGTAGAGTGCTAGCCTTGAGCTGAAGAGCTGAGGGACGGTGCCCAGGCCCAGAGTTCAGGCCCCAGGGTCATCATCATCAACAACACTGACTCCTCCCGTGAACCCACAAGGTAACTGAAAGCAGGATATCAGCCAGGCATGCTGGCCTCTGTGTCCTGTGTCCCCTATAGAGCCTTTCTCTACGGCAGTCACTTTGCAGCCATCTTAGAATACAGGAAGGAAGCCAGGTGCCAGTGGCTCACACCTGTAACCCTAGCTACTCAGGAAGCTGAGCTCTGAGGACTGCAGCCCGGGCAGGAAAGTCCATGAGACTGTTATCTCCAATGCAAACGAGAAGTGGCGCTGTGGCTCGAAGTGGTAGAGTGCTAGCCTTGAGTGGAAAAAGCTCAGGGACAGCGCCCAGGCCCTGAATTCAAGCTCTATAATGGACACAAAAAAACAAAACCTCCAGGAAGGACCTGAGAGTCAGTAGATACCTGCCAGCTGTAGGTGACTCACTGTATCAAGGCCCCACCTGATAAACTGAGACAATGGACACTTACCACCGTTGACGTCACCTCTAGACAGGCCTGGGACTGGAACTGTTTAACTATGCATGCTTTTCACCCCTGCCCCTAATTCTTAGTCTTTTTTTTTTTCTATCAAATATATCACCCTACCACTTGAGCCACAGCCCCACTTCTAGCTTTTTGGTGATTAATTGGAGCTAAGAGTCTCTTGGATTTTCCTACCAGGCTGGCTTTGAACTGGAATCCTTAGTTCTCAGCCTCCTGAGTATTAGTCCTGATTTCTCAGGGTCTCTCTCATGTGGGAAGGTGGTTCGGGGGCCTTGTGCTCATTTGAGGGTCAAGTGGCCAACCTCGGCCAGCTTCCATGGTATTCTAGCTCACAATCTTTTATCCCTTCTCCCCCCTCTGGATTAAAAATAATAATAATAAAATGTTTCTCT
Source organism: Dipodomys ordii (assembly GCF_000151885.1). Taxonomy (NCBI): domain Eukaryota; kingdom Metazoa; phylum Chordata; class Mammalia; order Rodentia; family Heteromyidae; genus Dipodomys; species Dipodomys ordii. Next base: position 982,001 of record NW_012267405.1, read on the forward strand.
CCTTTCTAGTTGGTGTTTGAGCTAATGGTGAAAGAGTAAGTCCTGATCAAGTTGGTTCTTTCCAAAGAAAGTGCTGACACAAGAGGCTGCCCTGGAGAGCGGGGCCCCATCAAAGGAAAAGCGCTGACAGGGCCGAAAAGAAACCGAGGGGCAGTGCCGCAGCCAAGACTTGCTTTGGCTTGATGGTTAGTAGCTTTGACACGGGAAAGACAAATAGTCTGGCTCAGTAGCTTTTAAACTCTGCCCAGGGTAAAGAGAAAGAGACATTGTTATGGATAGACCATCACACCAAATATGTGAAACGTAACAGAATCAGATGCATAAAACATAATTTAAAAATGAGTGAAATCCACATAAATGTCCACGTGTTTTGAAACAGTCCTTACCACGGCGCTGCATTTGCTCCTTTCAGTCTCATTTTCTGTCACATACCTACCCATATATTGACTCCTGAATGTATTATGGGAGTGGGGGTGGAGCTAAGTTTGAAAACCTCTGCTCTGATTTGTCCATCTGATGAAAAAAGGAACCAATCAGCGGCCACAGGGACAGTGCTCAGCAAGGGCACTTAACACGGGAAGTAAAGGCAATGGGGAGAAGAACGCGTTCCCACCTTGCTCAGCTTCAGGGACAGGGAACAAGAAGTCATCCAGAAATCAGGCGCTGGTGGCTCACGCCTGTAATCCTAGCTACTCAGGAAGCTGAGATCTGAGGACCCAGGTTCAAAGCCACCTGTGCAAGAAATTCTTTGAAACTCTTATTTCCAATTAATTTCAAAAAATAAAAAAAGAAAGAATAAAGAAAGAATGAAAGAGAAGCAAAGCTTTGGCAGTAGAGCCTTGGCTCAAGTGGTAGAGCACTAGCCTTGAGCAAAAAAAGCTCAGGGATGGTGCCCAAACCCCAGAACCAACACAGACATTCATTTCCTTGAATTGGGAAAACACAGAGAAGTTTATTACATCATTACTCTTGAGCACCAAAGTCTGAGAATTGACTTTCAAAGCAAAGAAAAAGCCATCCAAAGAGAAAAGATGCCAGATCTAGACAGCACAGATAACCGGATCTGATAGCTTTTAACACAAAATAAGTAGAGCTCAGACAAAACTTGAAACTTGAAACAAGCCATACCTTTTTAGATTTATTCTGGAGAGTATATCCTCTGTACCAACCTGTAATGGAATAAAAAAACACAAAACATTATGCTTTCTGATATAACATAAACACATTTCCACTATATATTCTCTTATACCAGCACTTGTGAGACAATTAGCAGACAATTTATTAGAAGACAGTCAGGTTCATTGTACACCATGATCTATTTTACAACTGTTTTTGTTTTGGTTGGTTATGGGGCTTGAACTCCAGGCCTGGGTGCTGTCCTGAGCTCTTCAGCTCAAGGCAAGTGCTCTACACTTGAGCCACAGCTCCCCTTCTGATTTTTTGGTGGTTTATTGGAGATAAAAGTCTTACAGATTTTCCTGTCTGGGCTGACTTTGAATCATGATCCTCCAATCTCAGCCTCATGAGTAGCTAGGATTACAGGCAATAACCACTGGGTCCTCCGGCTTACAACTGTTTTTTGTTGTTGTTGGTGGTGGTGGTGGTGGTTGTGTGGCTTGAACTCAGGGCCCAGGTGATGTCCCTGAGCTCTTTTGCTCAAGGCTAGTGCTCCACCACTTTGAGCCACAGTGCTACTTTCATTTTCCGGTGATTAACTATAGATAAGAGTCTCATGGACTTTCCTGCCCCAGGTTGGCTTTGAACTGCAATCCTCACATCTCAGCCTGAGTAGCTAGGATTACAGTTGTGAGCCAGTTTTTCTTTTTCTTGCTTGCTTGCTGGTAGTACAGCTTGAAGCTTAAGTCATTTGCCAATACCATTTTACAATTCTCTTGCAATTTGTTCTCTACAAAATCAACCAGCAAAGCTGGGCACAGTGGCTCATCCCTGTAACCCTAGCTACTTAGGGGGCTGAGAACTGAAGATACCAGTTCAACACCAGCCGGAGCAGGAAAGTCCATGAGACTCTTAACTCCAATTAACCATAAAAAGCCGCAAGTGGAGCTATGGTTCAAGTGGTATAGCATCAGCCTTGAGCTCAAAAATCCCTCAGGGACAGTGCCAGTGTTATAAGAGAGGTCCACTAGACCCATATCCTGGCCAGGCCTTGGCCAGAGGTTAATCTGGTAATGTTAGCCATTCTCCTGAGTGGACGCAGCATCCAAGAATGTCTTATCTACATGTAGTCATCCCACGGACGTGAAGTAGACTAGGCAGGGAAAACGATCAGTCATAACAGAGGTAGGAACAGTGGTTGTAGAATAAGGGAAGGTGGCTCAGTGGTAGAGTGCTTGCCTTGCATGCATGAGGCCCTGGGTTGGATTCCTCAGCACCACATAAGCAGAAAAAGCTGGAAGTGGTGCTGTGGCTCAAGTGGAAGAGTGCTGGCCTTGAGCTGAAGAGCTGAGGGGCAGCACCCAGGCCCAGAGTTCAGGCCCCACCACTGACCAAAAAGAAAAGAATAAGGAATTACTAGGGAATGAATATTAACTCCACCAAGTAACTGCCTCAGAGCCACTGGGCTATATCCTTCAAATTCAGCCTCTGGGGCAAGTTGGGACTCAGGTGTGAAAATCACAGAGCTGATTCTCCATCCCTCTCCTCTCCTTAGACACCTAACTCATCTCCATTACCCACCTCGTGTTCCCAGACCCGCTCTAAAGGAGCTGTTGCCATTTCTAAAAGTTCCGCACAGCAATCTGAGATCCATTTAATCAGTGAACTCACATTCCGACAGACGCAAGGAAAGCAAACCACACACAACGTAGTGAAGTCCCAAACCCTCCTCTATCCTGGGAAGGGAAACAATCCACACGGAGAAACAAACAAACCAAATTTCACACAGGGCTAACAGGAAGAATGAAAGAGGACAAGGGGAAGTCCGGCTTGTGGGGGGCAGGGCTAGAAGACCCTTACTGGGGAGACCCACGGGGGCGGGGGGGGGGTGAGGGGAGATTTACATGATTAATGTGGCAATTCATTCATTAACTATAAAACCCCTATTGAATGGAAGCATCAGGCACTGTCTTCACAGAGGAAGGAAACAGACGCATCAACAGGTCACTAGATACACAAGCGACTTTAGTGGAACTGACTGGTGATTGGGGAATCAGCAGCAATAAGTTGGGGGAGGGGGGGAAAGGCTCACTGAAGGCTTGCCCGACAAGAAAAGCATCATTTGCAGTGCAAGTTATGGGGTGGTCTGTAAAAACAGTCTTCATCCTCGCATCACAAGTGAAATCCGGCCCCCTCGTACACATATAAAATTCTGGAAGTTCTGTGTATCCTTCTAGGAATTAAAGACCAGAAGCCAAGCGGGAGCTGGGCTGTCAGAAAAGCACCTGGGGACCAGGGGTCCACAGAGGAGGAGCAGGTGCAAAATCCTGTTGTTTTTCTCCCCTTAAGTGTCCTGGTCTGGTAACTTAATTAGGCCAAGGTCAGAGGTTGCCTCTCCTGGGGCCAGGTAAAGCAGTCAGGTTTCTCAGGGCAGGGGGGGGGGCCCCAGGGCCCTGGGAACTGGGCTTCAGCAGGACTAGTTCATCTGCAATCCTCTCTATTGGAAAACAAAACAAAACAACACCCGCAGCCCCTCCTAAACACACGTGGGGCCCTCACCTTGGGCTTTTGAAAATTAACTCCAAGGCAGGAAGTCAAGGGATGAAGAGATGGTGAAAGATAATTGTAATTTTCTTGCACCCTTTTTCTTGAAATGAATCCGTCAGGCTAATTATCTCAAATAGTGTGCACTAGTGACAAGCAGGTGGGACTCCGGAGAAACGTTTTACTTTTTAGTCGGTCATGGGGCTTGAACTCTGGGCCTGTGCGCTGTCCCTCAGCCCAAGGCTAGTACTCTACCACTTGAGCCACAGTACCACTTCTGGTTTTCTGGTGGTTTGTTGGAGATAAGAGTCTCAATGACCTTCCTGCCCAGGCTGGCTTTGAACTGTGATCCTCAGATCTCGGCCTCCTGAGTAGCTGGGATGACAGGCGTGAGCCATAGACCCCCCCCCCCCACCTGAAAGTCTTTTTTGACTTTGGAAAGCACTGAAATCTGACACCATGACTAAAAAATAAAAATAAAAGAACTATCCCTAGATGTGAGGACTTGCACCTGTAATTCTAGCTACTTAGAAAGATTTTAGTTTGAGGCAGCTCACACAAACATCTAACAAGCCCTCATCTCAACCAATAAGCCAGACATGGTGTCATCTCAACTACCTGTCATCTCAACTACCTGGGAGGCTACAGGTAGGAGGATATTGTCAGAGGCCAGATCTGGGCAAAAATTGAAAGACCGTACCTGAAAAACAAACAGCAAAAAGGGCAAAGGCATGGTTCAAGGGCTGGAGTGCTTGCCTAAGCAAGTGCAAGGCCTGGTTTCAAGGCCCAGTACTGCAGAAGGACCAGAACGGAACTGGGAAAGAACTGATGGCTGCCGAGGCTGGAGGTCTTGGCTCCTTCCCTTGCACTGAGTGAACCAGGCCCAGGCCTCCACGGCCACAGGCCTCCCTCAGCACACAGCCTCCGCGTGCAGTGAACTTGACCTCCAGATCCTAGGAGCCTGCTATGCAAGTGGATCTCCTGAGAGGGAAAAACAGGAAAGTGTGGGTGAGGATGGGAGGGAAAAACTGGGAGAGAGCAAGGGCAGGGGTGACACTGTCCAAAAAGAAATGCACTCTACCTGATTTATGTAACTATAAGCCCTTTGTGCATCACCTTTATAGTAACAATAAAAAAATTAATGTTAAAAAATGACTGTTTTTAACCTTTAGTTTGCATACAGCAGGCCTCAAAACACACACACACATGCACACACACACACACACACACAGAGTAGTTTGCGTACAGCAGGCCTCAAAACACACACACACACACACACACACACACACACACACACAGCAGGCCTCAAAACACACACACACACACACACACACACACACACACACACAGAGAGAGAGTCAGTTCTGGGGCTTTAATCCAGGGACTCGGTGCTGTCCCTTAGCTTTCTCACTCAAGATTGGAGCTCTACTATTTGAGCCACACCTCCCCTTCTAGCTTTTTGCAGGTTACTTGAAGATTAAGATTCTCATAAACTTTCCTGCCCAAGCTGGCTTCAAATTATGACCCTCGGAGCCCGATCCAGTGTCTAGGATTATAGGAGTGAGTCGCCAGTGTCCGGCTCCATAAACATTGGATGGGACAGTCACTCACGAGGAAGGTCTCTGGAAGTTCCTGTGATCTGTAAGTCCCTGATCAGCCGGCTTTAGGGAACACACAGTGAACTTTGTGACACAGGAGACGATCAGGCTGCACGGCTGCAGGCAATAGGGCAGGATGACCACAAAACCGCAGGCCTGTCTGGAGGAGGAAGCTCTGGTTTTTCCACCTGGCTATGCGCACTGTCAGTTTAAAGTAATGAAGGCTCTGGTCTCTAACACCGCATTATACAAAAACATCCTCTTGTTCCCCCCATCCTGCTCTCTACCTCTCCTTCTGCCTTTCTTCCTTGTTTTTAGGTCCCAGACCAGGTCTCAAACCTGCCACTTTCTCCCACTGATTGGCACTCTACCGAGCCACAGTCCCAGCTCCCTCTCTCCCTCTTTTTTTGTCTGTCATGGGATTTGAACTCGGTCCTGGGCACTGTCAGGGACACTTGAGCCAAAGCTCCACTTCTGATTTTCTTGTGGTTAATTAGAGATAAGAGTCTCATGGACTTTCCTGCCTAGCCTGGCTTTGAACCGCCATCCTCCAAATCTCAGCTTCCTGAGTAGGTAGGATAGGTGTGAGCCACCGGCTCCTGGTTCCTTTCTTTTAATGCCAGTTCTAGGGCTTGAAACTCAGAGCCTCAAGTTTTTGCTCACATCTGTGCTCTACCCTTTGAGCCACAGCTCCACTTCTGGCTTTTTGCTGATTAGCTGGGAGATAAGTCTCTCAGATTTGTCCAGCTAGACTGGCTTCGAACCACCATTCTCAGATCTCCGCCTCCTGAGTAGCTAGGATTCCAGGCTCATGGACTCTCTTTTTATCTATCTTGTTAACCCACAAAAATTGAACACTGCAGCTAAACGCCGTGAAGGCTTCTTTGGGCCTGTGGTAGATGGAGAAGTCGTGCAGCTGCAGCCTCCTCAAACGAGCGGGGGCGGGGGGGGGGGGCAAGGCCCAGGGGACAGAACAAGTGTCCCCTGGGAAAGGAGCCCTCCCGGCACACGCACACACGCCACACGTGTGCCCCCTAGTGTGTCAACACTGCCTCTGGTTTGCCAGCTCCCTTTGTGTTTCCCGGATGGAAGTGGCTCGTTTTCCTGCAGCCGTTAGGTCTGCCTGCTGAGTCTCACCCCCTCTTCTGGGAATGCATTTCTTTCACTCAGGAAAGCTGGATGACAGGACTGGGCGTGTTGTTCTATCAGCAGCACCTTACTTTTATATGGCCTCGCCGTCAGTGTCATTTGCAAAGGTGAAAGAGAGTTACAGAGGCATGAGTGAGGATTCAGTCACGCAAGCTGTATTTGTGGAGGTCCACGGGGCTGGCATCCAAACCCAGGCCCTGACTGATCTCTTAGGAGGGTTGGACACCCTGTGAGGGGAGCTGAGACATTCCAGACGCTGGTAAACTTGTCCAACACCTATTTAAACAGTACTAGGGAGAATGTCTGTAGTTCCAGTCATGCAGGGGCCGACGACAGGAGGGCTGCTTGAATCCAGGAGTTTGAGGTCAGTGTGGACAACAAATAGAAAGGAAAGAAAAAAGGCCTGGCACTGGTGGCTCAGCCTGTAATCCTACCTACTCAGGAGGCTGAGATCTGAGGATCAAAGCCAGCCTGGCAGGGAAAGTCCATGGGACTCTTATCTCCATTGAAACACCAGAAAACTGGAAGTGGTACTGTGGCTTAAAATGGTAGAGTACTAGCCTTGAGCAAAAATGCTCAGAGGCAGCACCCAGACCCTGAGTTCAAATCCCCTGACTGACAAGAAGAAGGAGGAAGGGGGGAGGAGGAGGAAGAAGAGGAGAAGGAGGAAGAGGAGGAGGAAGAGGAGGAGGAGTAGAGAAGAAAAGAAAGAAAGAAAGAAGCAAAGAGAGAAGAGAAAGAGAGAGAAATAGAGAAAGAATATGTAAAAGGATCTTATCCACTTTGGAAAACTGTTATTCCCAAAATCAAGTTGGGGAAAATGAGATCTTGGCTCTATTCTGTCACTATCTATGAACACAGAACATCTTCTGTTATTTAATTCTTTGACCTATTCCATGATGACATGATTTTAAAGACCGGAAGTCCCCCTCCTATTACGGTAAATAAAGCAGAGGCAGAAGCAGGAGGAGAAATACATGCCCATCTGTCCTCAACTCCAAGCCTTCCTTCGGGATGTTGGCCTCACACCTGTCCTTCGCTGAGTGGTGTGAGGTGCGACAGTGGGAAGGAATATCTAATGCACTGCATCGCGGCTGGCTGAGTGACCAAGAGGCCTGAAGATAGACACACGGGACACAGGTGAGCCGGGGGCAGGCAGCGGCTCTCCCGCGCTGCACCTTCCTGACTTGCTGCTCCAACCCAAGCCCCATCAGCCAGCAGCAAGGCATTCCCAAGTACTTTGGGGGGCTGAGCTGCCCTCCTCAGATTTGTGGGCTGTTGGCCAAATGGGTCAACTCCAAGTGCCAGCTTATGACAGCCTAAAGGGCGGCTTACCACTCTGGAGAGCTCTGGCTTCTCCACTAGAACGTTCTGTGGAAGCCTGGACCTAAGCACTGCACGTTTCAAGTATGGATTCGGGAGGTACACTCCACTGTACCTCAGAAAGCAGAAATAGGAGAAGACATTCTCTTTCTTGTAAGACTAACGGGCGGGGTGGTGTATGCTGGTAATCCCAGCTACCTGAAGAGGATCCAAGTTCTAGGCCACCCAAGGCAAAGTTAGCAAGACCTTATTCCAAGTGTGTGTGGGGGCGGGGAGGGGGGCGGGGATAGAAACCCAATCCAGGCATGGATTTTTTTCTACAGGGAGGCTGTAGTTAGGAGGATCACAGTCCAAGGCCAGCCCCAGGCAAAGACAGACAGAAGACTGTCTCCAAAGGAATAACTCAAGTGAAAAGGGATGGAGGCACGGCTCAAGTGACAGAGCAGCCATACAGTCAGCTCAAAACCATGGCGCTAAATCCCAGTACCACCAAAAAATAACAAACAAAAATAAATCAGTACAAGGTTTTAATTAGAAAAGGAGGTAAGAGGGTAGCTGAGTTCATACAGGCCTGGACACACACAGACACACACACACAGACACAAAGACACACAGACACACAGACACAGACACACAGACACACAGACACAGACACACACACACACACACACAGACACACACACACAGACACAAAGACACACAGACACAGACACAGACACAGACACAGACACACACACACACACACACACACACACACAAGCAAACAAGAAAAAAAAAATCCTAAATGGGAGAAGAGACCATTCCAGAGGCTCTACTTTTTAATGAACTCCACTCAGCAACACACTCATTGCTGGTGACAAACTACCAAAGGTCAAGGACAGGCAGATGCGCGGTGGGACCAAACACACTCAATGCAATGCCTCACGGCCTACTCTGCTTCCAAGGCCAGTGCCAAGACGTTCACACGCACTGCCTGTCATAAAATCCAAGCTGCTGGGTCCACGGCCATTTATATTCAGAGAGGCAGGCCATACCAAGGATGGACTGAGAATCACAATAAACTTACCCTTATCCTCGCTTGGGGCGGCCAAACAGTTAGATAAATCCAGACCCCAATGGAAGCTTATTCCTAGTAAACTTTTACATCAAGTTTTTTTTTTCTTGTTGTTTTGGTTTGGTTTTGGTGATTGTGGGGCTTGAACTCAGGGCCTAGGTGCTGTCCCTTAACTTTTTTGCTCAAAGCTAGCGCTCTACCATGTTGAGCCACAGCACCAGTTCTGGTGGTTCATTGGAGATAAGAGTCTTATGGACTTTCCTGCCTGGGCTGGCTTCCAACCATGATCCTCCAATCTTAGCCTCCTAAAGTTAGGGTTACAGGTGTGAGCCACTGGCACCTGGCCTAGAAGAACTTTTAAGAACCGATTCTTCAAATCAGTTGTGTTCCTTTTTTTTTGTGGGTCTCATGTGGATATTGACTATTGGGCATGGCTGATGAACAATTTTAAAAATCACAAAACAAAAACTAAGGAGAAATAGGAACAAAATCAATGTCAGGGGTCCCAGGACAACAGAATGTGAATTGTTTTTTTGTTTTGTTTTTTATGGTACAAGTAGTGGGACTTGAACCCAGGGCCTTGTGCTCTTGTTTGGCTTTTTCACTCACAGCTGGCACTCTCCCGTCTGACAATGGTTACACCTCAGCCTGAAAAAACAAACATAAAACACAAAAAACCACACTTCCAACATATTCTTTTCTTCATGGACGACAGGGACAAAGCTCATAACCACGTCACTTGCATCCCCTGAACACAAAGGCTCCATAAGGAGATTCAGCACCGACAGGGTGTGAGAGCCCACGCTGACTCCTAACTTTTTGAGGGGGCCAGATCCCCAAACCCAAATGAGACAAAAACCTACAACTTGCGTAGGTAGAAAATTCCGCATCGGCTGCATGTGACACGCAACAGCTGGGACATTCAGATGCGCAGAAAAGACGTGACGCTGTAAAATGACTTGCGGGCTCTGTGGCTGAGGTGCACAGAACACATGAGTGAATTTTTCACTTAGACTCAGCCCCGTCTCCAAGGTGCCTTCTTGCGTCCCTGTAATTCTTCTGGAACCCTGGTTCCCAGCAATTTGGGGAGATGATCCGCACATTTACTTTTTGAGAGTGGATTTCTTTTTTTTTTTGCATTTCTTCCAGCTTTCCCGGGGTCGTTTCTCTAGCTATGATGTTCAGGCTGGTCTGAGTCTTCGGCTTTCCGTCCCGAACGCCACACTCGGTGCTGCACCTCTGCAGAGCTCAGCTGGATGCTGACACAGTATCTCATTTTGTTGTCTCCATCAGCGTCTGATTGTGTGGTGTGTACCCTGCAGGGTCCAGGGTCCAGAGAGTAGAGAAACTGAGGCCCCTCCTACACTTCCCCTGGGGAGGGAAACAATGGCTCAGTCTTGTGACTTCTATCGTCCTGGGTCCTGAGCTGCATGGCCTCCCACTTCGTTTACAGCACAGGCTTTTGCTGAGCGGCTATGGTGTGTCAGGTCAGTTGAGGCCGGCCCTGGCTGAGCCTCTAAACAGCTACCTTCTTGTGGAGTCAATCAACCACGGGGCAGGAAACAGCCAAAGAAGAGTCCCTGGGGCTGTTCTGCAGTGGGTTGCAGGCAGAGAGCTATTTCTCTACATCTGGATGCACTCACTTCCACACCTCCCTGCAATAGCTTAGACAGATCTGGTGTACGTATCTCAAAGGCAGGGCAGGGGCCAGGCAGATTGTGTACCCAGAGACTGCAGGACTCAGGGACAGGAAGTTGTGAGACTCAAACCCCCAGGGCCAAAAACAAAACCATGCCAGTGTTACTTTGACAGTGGACTGGCAGTACCATCGGTCTGGCAGTATCACGGGAGTTCCCATTTTATTTGTTTTAAAGGAAGACAGGATGGGGGGCGGGGAGAGGCGGAACTGAACATGAGTTACTATTACTCAGCACTTCCTTTGACTTTAACATTGGCAAAGGATTCCTGCCCTCCCTCGTGAAGTGCTTGAAAAAAAAAAAAGGAATTTGAGATTCCAGCCAAGAACTTCAAGTACTCAGTAGATACAAGAACCTGCCTCTGAACTGGCAAGGCAGGCACTACTGCAAAGTTAATCCTATAAAATAAGAGTGATCGGAAGGTGGAATCCTCTACCATCATCTGTGAAGCTGCCCCTTGGTGGTCACTGAACAGAAGCAGCTGGCCAAGGGGCCTCTCTTCCCACCTCCCACTCCCCACCCTGGCGTGCGTCCACACTAGAGGAACACAGCAGACGTTCTGTGGGGGCAGTCGGCAGGCAAAATGGCTTCTTGTTGGCGGAATCCACAGCCCGTCCACCACGCTCAAAATGAAAGCTCGGTGCCGTTGACCGTGTTTTGTGTCCCATGAGGCCAGCGCTTCCCATAAGCACACTGTGTGTGGATGGCAGATACCAGGAGCACTGCATTGTGGGTAATCAGACTCAGGCTCCTAGCTTGTATACCTGTGTTTACAGGAAATGCTCCCAAAGCGGAAACATGGCGAGTGCAGACAGAGACCACAGGTGGAAAATTATTCACCATCACAAAATCATTAGAAATGGTGTAGAAAGCCAGGGGTTGTCAACGACGCGCGCCTATAATCCCAGTTACCGGAAGACTAAGATCTGAAGATGGTGGTACTGAGCCAATCCCAGCAGGAAATTCCATGAGATTCTTATCTCTAGTAAACCACCAAAAAAGCCAGAAATGGAGGTGTGTCTCAAGTGGTAGAGTGCCAGCCTTTAGTAGAAAAGTAAAGAGACAGCATCTTGAGTTCAAGCTCTAGTACCAGCACATACACATACACATACATACACACGCACACACACACACATTACACACACACACACAATTACCTCAGGTTATGCACCTGAGATAACTATAAAAAATAATGAATCTGTGTGGACACCTGGGGCCTGTTACCCACATATCTCATTCTTGACATTCTATATGCTAGCGTCACAGAAAAGGAGAAAAGAATGTTCAGAACATAAAGATATCATCTACTTTGTTTTGGATCAACATCAATATTCTATCCTTCCTGATAGTCAACCAACACAGGACTACTAAAAACAACATACACACACACACATAGACACACACACAGACACACATGACATCCATATGCATGCACACATGACATGCACACACACACACACACACACACACACACACACGAGCTAACATGTCAGGGGAGAACTACAAAGCTAAGATCTACAAAAGGCCAAACCCACTCAAGGCCAGTGCAGTATCTTGGCTGCTTTCCTGTGAGGCGTTTGTGGATTTAAGAAAAGATTTCTCCCTGAGTCTGGGGCTTACACCAGTGGAGGTGGGAGGATTGTGAATTTAAGGCCAGTCTGGAATAGAGTGAGTTCCTGGCCAGCCTGTGCCACATGGTGAGACCTTGACTATAAAAAGAAGAAGGAGGTCTGGGAGAGGTGAGGTTGAGAAGCAGAAAAGGAAGGAGAGGGAGAGCAGGAGGCTGGGGTGGGGGTGGGGGGAGGGGGGGTATTAAGAACTTGGACTGTCATCAATGAGTTGGGTATAACTTCGGACAAAATAGAATGCCACTGAAGAAGATAACAAAAAAGATGTCATAAACACAAAATCTAAGTTGGAATTGTCCGACCCAATTCAAGAACAGTAAACACCTAAAAAGAAGTCTCAGAATATACAAAGCAAACAACCAACTTCACCATAGACACATACCATGGACTTCACCATAGACACATACCATGGTCGGTCACAGCAGATTTGACACCATTCCATCAGTGCCAGAAAAAAATAAAGAAGAAAAAAGTAGCAAATAAGAAATTTAAACCCCAATGATCCCTACATACACAGTCTTTCCAAGGCTGTGTGGCCGAGTTATAAAACTAATCATATGCAAGCTGGGAAGGTGGTTCAGTGGTAGAGCGCTTGCCTTGCATGCATGAGGCCCTGGGTTCAATTCCTTAGCACCACATAAGCAGAAAAAAAAGCTGGAAGTGGCGCTGTGGCTCAAGTGGTAGAGCGCTAGCCTTGAGCTGAAGAGCTGAGGGTCAGCGCCCAGGCCCAGAGTTCAGGCCCCACAACCGGCAAACAAAACAAAACTCTAGTCATATGCATTGTATCTGCGCAGTGGGAAACCTGCACCCACAGGGACCCCGTGAGGCTCATCGGCTCCCCTGACAGTGAACGAGGGCCTAGTGCGGTGAGAGGGACTGTGATTTCACAAGCCAGAGTCCTGGAATGATCTACCCATTGTCCCAAGTGTCTCAGTGATTTGGAACGGTCGCTGTGGTGGCCAGGATAAAAGGAAAGTGCCAGAATGGGGTGGGCAGAGTCCACACCGCCCTCTCAGTCTCCTCTCACACCCGGGGGAGTTACTGGATTACACTGAATTGGGTGTGCAGGGAGAGATAATACAGAACTAGGCCCTCGGCCAAAGGCCCAGGAGAGTCTGTGGCTGGGGCCAGAGACTTGTGCAACCAGGTGGATGATTTAGCTCATATTTTTATGGCCAACGCCAGCTTCCTTCCCTGCAGGCTTCCCGTCTCCTGCCGTCCCTCGGGCATCCATGTGCCCGGGCCTCACAGGCTGCTCCAAGACACCCGTGTGGAGGATCAGAACCTGCCTCGCTCCTGCCCCGGCTCTCACGACAGAACTCCACTCGACTGGGGGCTCTCTGCCTTGCTCCTCAACTCCAGTGGGCTGGACACACTGCTGTGGTCTGCAGGGATTACACAGGGGGAAGCTCCCAGCCTGGGGTGGGCTGGGTGGGTGCGTGGGCCTGCCCTGCAGGTTCTGCTTCGATGCACGGAACCTCTGTGGAAACAGCCTGACCTACTTGGAGGAAATACGCCACGGGCCTGACCTAATTCTCTGATGAAAGAATCTCAGCAACACCCGGAAGGTCCTCGCTGCTCCCTGCTCCCCCCCACAACCCGGCAACCTCCAGCACCAAGTAGAAAACGACTCTTTCTTTCTATGCTTTGGGACTTGAACTCGGGGCCTCGGTTCTCTTCCTTAGCTTTTTTTCCCTCAAGGCTGGAGCTCTACCACTTAAGTGCCACCTCTGGCTTATTGCCAGTTAACAGGAAATGAAGAGTCTCATGGCCTTTACTTTCCTTGGCTGGCCTTGAACCACAATCTTCAGACTCCTGAGTAGCTGGGATTACAGCTGTGAGCCACTGGTGGCTGGCCTACAAAGAGACTCTTAATCAGCCACACATCCTTGTAGCTACTACAAGCCAAAGGCCCTGTATACCACCACCACCCCCCCGGCAGGTTCACACACAGTGGCAGAGACCAGCTGGCTGTGCTGGAACCGTTCCTTGAGAACTCCCCAGATTGCTTAAGGGAGGCTCTGCAGTGCCTCCTTATTAATAAGAAACTCCTGCCGTTTTCACCCTTGCCCCATCTGGCAGGACACCAGCCACACTCACCCTCGTACATCTCCAGAATGTGGACTGTGTCGCCGATCTGCAGGGAGAGCTCCACATCCTGAGAAGCATTGTAGTTGTAGATCGCTGGAAAGGAGAGAAAGAGAAAGAGGGGAGATGAAAATGCACACCAGCCCATGGCATATCCAAGTGAGGGACCAGTTTATTCCAGACACAACCCTCTGTTAGATGCTTTCACGTGAACCCCAAGTGGAGACTAGAACCCCATTTCCACCACCCAACACACATTGATTGGTTGCTTACTACGCACATCCTGTCTTAGAGGCTGGTGACAGAGTGGCAAAATGTCTAGTCGGAGTAGCTGTTCCCAGGAAACCTCACATTCTTGTGGGAGGGAAGAAAGATAGTAAAAATGTAATCACAGAAATACCTATTTAATTAAGATCAGGTATGTGTTACGAAAGAAAAAACCAGGCTAGAAAGAGAAGCCATTGTGGGGATCTAAAATGCCACTAAACCCAGAATCTCGGGAAGGAGAAGGGCTGTGAGTGGTCTCTTGGTTTCTCTGACCCAGTATTTAAGGACCAAAGGCCATAAATGGGAGCCATGTCCCCTGTGTAGCAGAATGACAGCAAGCCCAGGGCAGCACTAGAACCTTGCCCTAGTCCTAGATACCCCAGGGAACAGGGCTGCCCCCCACTTTCAGATCAAGACAACCTTGGGCACCCCAGTTAGGGACTGGCCATGGTGGGAGGTTGTAGAGAGCAGTAGACTAACTCACAACTGGAGAAGAAGACAAGGTAAGAGCGTTGCACACATTATTTTACCCTAAATTGTGACTAATAAGCACATGAATATATTCTCAACATTGTTAGTCATGAGGAAATGCAAATTCAAACCACAACCAGATACCGCTTCACACCAACCAGGATGACTCTAATAAAAACACTGAAGAGAGAGGGCACAGCAAAAATGTGGGGTAACGGGAACACTTGTACATGGCCAGGAGGGATGAAAAAAGGCAGGGGTGGGTGGGAATTAAAGTGCATGCTAGGAAATGGTACATCAAAAAGTTATAAGACCCCTTCTGAATATCAATTGGGCAGTTTCTTTGCCTGCCTGCCTGCCTTCCTTCCTTCCTTTCCTTCCTTCCTTCTTTCCTTCCTGTGCCCATACTGGGACTTGAACTCAGGGCCTGGGTTTTTCCACTCAAGGCTAATGTGCTACTTAAGCCACAGCTCCACTTCTAGCTTTTCACCAGTTAAGTGGAGATAAGAGTCTCACAAACTTTCTTTGCCTAGGCTGCTTTGAACCTCAATCCTCAGATCTCAGCCTCCTGAACAGCCAAGATTACAGACATGAGCCAATAGTGCCCAACTGAGTGACTTCTTAAACATGAACCTATCATTGGGCCCAGTAAATCTTCTCCTGAGACTCTAAAAGAGAAATGAAACCATTTTTACCTGAAAAACTTTATCTGGAAGTTTCTAGCAGCTCATGACGGGGGAGAGGGGAGGGCACAGAATGGTTCCCCAAACCAAAAGACATCCATAGCTCATCCCCTGAACTGGTGTGTTACCTTAAATGGTCAAAGAGGAACAGCTCTCCCTTAGGGCAAGGCCTAAAGTACAACCACTGGAGAGAGTGAGGAGCTGCGTTTGGAGACACACAGAAGCAGTAATTTGGAGATAGAAGCAGATACTGGAGAGATGACCTAGGGTCAAGGACTGCCAGAAGCTACCAGAAGCTGGAAGAAGCCTGGGACAGAGGAGCTTTAGGAGCACAGATCCACCCACACTCTCCTTTCAAAACTCTGGACTCCAGATTGTGAGATCATGAATTCCTGCTGATTCAGTAAGTTGGTGGTGACCTGTAACAACATTCACAGGAAAGCAGCACACCAGCCCTGCCGACAACAGTCAGCAAGTACAAACAACACTTCGGCCCTGACAGAAGGGACAAAAGAGCGTTCAGTCATCCCTGGCTATCTTCATTATGTAACCCCTCAGCCACAGCACAGCCTAGGCTGCTCAGAGCCCTTGCACAAAATGGAGTCACATCCCCTCCTCTGTCTTGTGTATGAATTTATATGTTTATACTAGAATAGGGGCTTCAAATCAGGGCCTTGTGGTCTGGCATGATTGATGCTCTGTCACTTAAACCATGGCTCTAGTCCAGCAGTTTGCTAGTTAATTGGAGGTAAGAGTCTTACAGACTTTTCTGCCCAGGGTTGGCTTCAAACTGCCATCCTCTAGATTTCAACCTCCTGAGTGGCTAGGTTTACAAGTGTGAGCCACCAGCATCCAGGCCTCTCCTACATTCTAAACCAGCCCTAGATTACTTACAGTATCTAGTACAATGTAAATACTACGTATGTTGTCATAATCCTGCATTGCTGAGGAAATAATGATAAAAGGAAAAGAATATCTACACATGTTCACTACAGGTACAATTGGTTTTCTAATATTTTGTCGTGTTTTGTTTGTTTTGAGAGATCTCACTATGTTAACCCAGGCCAGCCTCAGGATCACAGGCTGTCTGCCTTAGACCCCTGTGTGTCAGGATTAAAGGTATGTACCACCATGCCTCGCTTCCAAAAACCTTTTATACCTCTCTACAGGTGTTTGAAGTTGTGGTTGCAGAAGCCATCAGCACAGACAGTGGAATAGTACTGAGCAGTAAAAGGGAGAATAGACAGTTGCTACAACATGGATGCTAAGGGAAAGAGACCAGACACAAAGACCACATGCTTTCTGATCCCCTTTAGAGGTGAATCTGTCAGACAGTATTATCAACTGCTCATAGCTGGGGCTGAGACTCCATGGTGAGCAACTTACCCACTCCGGAGCTTTTATGGGAGGCAGAAATGTCCCCCAAATGTACTGTGGTGACAAGTCACACAGCTCCCCAAATGAACACCTCCGAACGGAATAGTGAAATGCACATGGATGTTGTGGTGTGAATCAATGAGAAAGGATTTTTGTTGGTGGTGGTGGCGACTATGGGGCTTGAACTCAGGGCCTGGGTGCTGTCCCTGAGCCTCTTTGTGCTCAAGGCTAGTGCTCTACCAGTTGAGCCACAACATCACTTCTGGTTTTTGAGTGGTTAATTGGAGATGAGAGTCTCATGGAGACTTTTCTGCATGGGCTGGCTTTAAACTGTGATGCTCAGATCTCAGCCTCCTGAGTAGCTAGGATTACAAGTGTGAGCCACCAGCACCCAATTTTTAAAGGAGACATTTCTTGCCTTCTCTCTACTGCTGAATGATCTATATTCTTCTGAGATGCAAAAGCCACCTTGGAGCTTCATCTGTAGACATTCACTGACTCTGCAAAGATGCACCCTGAGCCTGTCCCTGTGACACCACCAGCCACTTCTTCAAGGAAGTCGCTCAAATACCATTCTGCAGTCTTGGCTGCTCCCCCCCCCTCCCATTCACTGCCTTCCCTGGAGTGGCTCCGTCCATGCCCCTCACAGATGGAAACGAGAAGCAGAGAAGTCACTGTCACAAGGCCTGATAGTGACCAGCTTCATCTCTTCCTGGCTCTTAGTCACTAGGAAAGAAACAGAGGCTCTTAAAGGCAAAACCTTGCACAAGTAGTAGCGGTAGGAAAACACACAAGTGCATGCATGCGCACACCTACACACCTGTGTGCCACACCAAGGGTTTCCCCCAAATCCTTCATTCTCTAAGCCTGATCATCAGCGTTCCAAAATCCACACCCCCCTCTGCTTTTAGTCACCCACCTTTGCCTCTAACATTGACCAAATTCACCCTGTCAGGACTCTGATGCTCTCCCCTAAATCCTTTGCTACCTAGCAATGCCTAACAGATTCGTGTGTGTGTGTGTGTGTGTGTAGTGGATGTGCGATTTGGTTTTATATATGTATATGCATGTATGTATATATACATGTATACACACATATATAACGTAAATTGTTATATGTAATACACATATTTTATATATATATATATACATATCATATATTGTTACATGTGTAACAATCCAAATCTCACATCCACAATTCATGTCAGCCGAGGGCTCCCTGGGACTGTGCCCGGGCTTTCCTCTCTGAATTCCACAGCAATGATCTCCAGGCACAGTTTGCCTCTAAACTATGGAAGAATCTGCTGTACTTACTTGGCTGTCACCAATGAGAACAGAAGAAAGCCCTTGTGGCTGGGGCCTGCTTACATGGTATTTGTCTGCGCATGACAGTGTCCAGGCTCAACCCAAAGACGCTCAACCTCCAATGATAGCATTTTATTTATTTTTTGTGCCAGTACTGGGGCTTGAACTCAGGGCTTGAGGGGGGTCCCTTGGCTTTTTTGCTCAAGACTAGCACTCTATCATTTGAGCCATAGCTTCACTTCTGGCTTTTGTTGTTGTTGTTGGTGGTGGTGGTGGTTTATTGGAGATAAGAGTTTCACAGACTTTCCTGCCTGAACTGGCTTTGAACCACTTTCCACAGATCTCAGCCTCCTGAGTAGCTAGGATTACAGGCGTGACACACTGGTGACTAGCCCAGTGATAACTTTTAAACCTCATGTTTGTTTCTTGTCTCAAATCCACCAAGCAGTTCTGTCTTCCTCAAACACAAACACACTTCTGCTTTCCTACCATGAGGCATGTTCTTACCACTCAGAAAAGGGACATCGGAATCACCGCGCCTGTCGGCGCCCATGGCTCATACCTGTAATCCTAACTACTCGGGAGGCTGAGGTCTGAGGATCGTGGTTTGAAGCCAGCCCGGGCAGGAAAGTCTGTGAAACTCTCATCCCCAATTAACAACCAAAAAGCCTAAGTGGAGCTATGTGGCTCAAGTGGTAGAGCATTAGCCTTGAGCATAAAAGCTCAGAGAGAGCAGCTAGGCCATGAATTCAAGCACCAGGACTGGCACAAAACAAAACAGAAATCACCTCTGGAGAACCACCCAGGGAGCGCTCCCTCTCAACAGCGGCTTCTTCAAGAGGGTAGTTCACCGCTCACGAAGTCTGCAGCCTGCCTCATGTCTCTGTACAGAGGTTCCAGAAAGACTCCGATCATGCACCCATTGGACCCAACTCTGTCCTCCCTGCGCTGTGGGTTTGCTCCGTGTGGAGGGCCTGCTTCCCCCTACTACTGAGGTTTGTCATCTGCAGGGGAGGGGTGTGTGTGTGCCACGCCGTACATCCTTCAAAGAAGGAAGCTCAGACCCTGCCTGCAAGCAGCAAAGCTGTTAGGTTGCTCCATGCCTTACACTGGAGATGACCCATGATGGCCAAGCCTCCCAAAAGCCTAGAAGCCGAGATTGCTCTCATTAACTGAGAATGTGAGCTTCCAAACCCAGCTTGGGACTGGAGCTCGCAGCAGGGCTGCTAGTCTGGTGCTCTATTGAGGACAGAAATACAGTGAGTGAACTTGATGCAAAATAAACTGGAAACACTCATCTACCCTGACTCCCCGCCACTGCCAGTTTCTTACAGAACTTCCTTAGGGGTTGTTTTCACCCTAGGACATGCACAGCTATTAGAGAGAAAGCCAGAAAAAGGGGAAACAGAGGAAAACCTTGAGGCTAAACAAAACTGAATTCAAGACTCTACTCAGCCACTTTCCACAATGGATGACTTTCAGTGCCTTGGTTCTGGACCTGGACAGGATGACTATGAATGACCTTTGACCTTAATGCTGTGATTCATGAGGTGATAATCTAACCCAGAGAGAGAGAGAAAAAGAGAGAGAGAGAGAGAGGGAGGCGGGAAGGAGAGGGAGAGGGAGAGGGAGGCTGTAATGCTTTGAACTAGCAGGCACCACCACAATCTCTTGTTTTGTCTGAGGAAATTAAACAAGAAAAAGGGAGTTGCTGTATATAAATCTCCTCCCCGGGCTTCTTGGTACAAAGTTGGAATTCTTCCCTAAGTGGCTTCGTGTTTGTGTCAGGGAAGTGTAATTTTACAGAGCTAAACAGACAAGACAGTGTGCCTACAGTTGCAACATAGTCTGCATTTTACCAAATTCATGATTTGGCTTTTACTTTTTATTATTATATATTTATTATTATTATTATATGAGAGTGTGGGCGAGGGGAAGAAGAAAGAAAATTGAAGTCTTGGGATTATGCAATAAGAAGTCGACACAACAGACTTCTCAGCTAGAAACAGGATGGTTTGGATGTTGAAAAGTCTGGACTGCTAGTAATAACTCTTGCTAATGAATTAGGTTCTTTGACAAATCCCCAGATTACAACTCTCTGAAGAAGTACCAAAACACTTCATCTTTTATTAGTCATCTGATGGAATCTACAAATGAAAAAGATCCAGCAAAAGCAGAAGGAGGTTCCAATTTGAGTCATCTACAATTCAGAATATTAAGATGATCCAACTTACACTTTTTCATGACAAGGTTGGTCATTAAGTTCTACAGGAACTATAGAGGAGGCACACTTCACCCTTGACCTTCAGTTTTACTTTATTTTTCTGTGTTCTGATCATTGGGACTTGTGCATTTCAGTTGGTACTCGACTGCTTGAGCCACACCACTTTGGCTTCTTGCTGGTCAATGGAAGAGTCTCAAGGAGATGTAGAACTGAGCTGGCTTTGAATCTCAGCCTGAGTAGCTAGTATTACTGAGTGTTAGCCATTGGTGCCTGGATTCCACTAAGGCTTTAATATGATGATGTTGTAGAAGGCTAACTAGATTTTTGGTCTTCCAAGATAAATACTTCAAGGATAATCATGAACTTTGACACCAAGAAATTTAAGAAAATCTGTAGTTTCGGACTGATTGTAACAATTAGACTCTGAAACTGTGTTCTGCAATGAGAAGCCTGTGGCTCTAACTGCCAGGCCCTATCCAGGCCAGGCCCCAACAATCAGGTCATGAGCCCCACCCCACCAATGGTTCACCCCAGGAGCTGACCCTCAGAGAACCTTCCCTCCCTAAACACTTATGGAGGGGAGAATCTCATGATTGGTTTATTACTTTTAACTTAGAAGTTTATATCCTGAGGGTTATACATTCATAGACATTCCATATATATACACACATACATATTCTTATATGTATATGCATGTATTCACATACATGTATACACATATGTAAATTCACATGTACATGTATATGCATATAAAGAAGGTATACATATACACACGTCTATATGTGTATAGGTATGTGCATCAAAATGTGTCATACCTATGTGCATATATAATCATATATAATATAGAATTATCTGATATATATCTGCTATATCATATAGAACATGCATGTAGACAGGTACATAGTTGTGGATTGAACATCACGATCTGGATATGTTATTTCTTAGATACAAACTCAAGCATGCTGTACTGATTGGATCACTGGTCCCACGAGACTACCTACAAGCTGTGGCATTTAAATTAATATGTGATTGGATCTGTGTGAAACATTTCAAGGCGGAAAGCTGCAACAAAGCAAGGGGGGAAACACAGAACAAAACGTCTATGGTCTACAAATGCAGGAAGTTTCTTTCCCCACTGCTTCCTCATCCAAAAGCTGGAGGGCACAGCCCATGGACCTTATGGTTTGTGGAGGCCAAAAAGAAGAATCTGGACAGGGGCCTGGGGCCTATGACTCACACCTGGTAACCGCTGAGTGGCGAGCAGCGGCTGACCTGTCTCAGCCTTCCCCTTTCCTTACAGGTCCAGCTTCCCGCTCTGTACCTCCTCCCAGAGGCACACACCACCATCAGCCATGACCCAGCAGACGGGTGGATGGAGGGCCTGTGGAAGTCAGAGGAGGAGGCTCGTGTCCCTGAGGGCAGGGCTGCTGGCAGTGATATTACAGCAGAAGCAGCACCCATTTCCGCTGCTTCTTCTGAGCATATCTGCAGTGGTTCAACTGAGAAGGGCACCACTCAGGATACCCACAGTGTCCCCCACCGGTAGCACCCCCAATCTGTAGATACACTGCACTTCATTCATTCTGTCAGCCTCCGTTCCTTCCCACAGACGACTTCGGTCTCGTTAGTCAACATTGACTACAATGCAATTGAAAACAATACAATTACGGAGGCAGAGGTTTCGAGGACCAAGCCCTTCAAGAACACCTTCCTCCAATCACATCACAGATGTCAGCAGGTTGGCACATGGTCATTTTTTCATTAGCAGACATGAGTTACATAAAGGGGATTTCACTGGGACAGCTCCACACCTGTATACATGCATTCCAACCAGTTCCCTGCCTGTTACCTCCCTAAGTCCTGCCCTTCCTAGTTTAATGGCTCCATTTCCATGCTTGTTGATGTGCTTGACAATATTCATCCTCTTTCCCCCTCCCTAGTCCAATTCCCTCTAATGCCCTCCCAAAAGCCTGCTCTCTTTTCCCTCCTCCACTGAAGTTCTTCATGCTGTTTTCATATATAGTTACAGTGTAATCTTAAAAT
Organism: Dipodomys ordii; assembly: GCF_000151885.1. Classification (NCBI taxonomy): domain Eukaryota; kingdom Metazoa; phylum Chordata; class Mammalia; order Rodentia; family Heteromyidae; genus Dipodomys; species Dipodomys ordii. The sequence continues at coordinate 1,004,568 of NW_012267405.1, forward strand.
TAATTAATCACCGTTTACTTTGCTTTCCTTTTTCTGTTTCCTTTTCCCCTCCAGAGTTGCCCCTTATTTAAACGCATGTTTTAGGTCTGTCTGTCTGTCTATCTATCTATCTAATTATGTATGCAGGTATATATACATGGTCACATCCATGTATATCTTTTTTTTTTTTTGGTCAGTTGTGGTGTTTGAACTCTGGGCCTGGGCGCTGTCCCTGTGCTCTTCAGCTCAAGGTGAGAGCTCTACTGCTTGAGCCACAGCACCACTTCCGGTTTTCTAATGTTTTATTGGAGATAAAGAGTCTCACAGACTTTCCTTCCCCGGGCTGGCTCTGAACTATGATCCTCAGATCTCAGCCTCCTGAGTAGCTAGGTTTTACAGGTGTGAGCCACCAACACTGTCTTACATTTATTTCTATAGCTTGATGCAAAGGAAATGAAAACTCTAAAATTTCATTGATGGTATTTTATGATTATTCACTTTACCTTTTTGAAAGTTCACCTGAACTCCATCTTCAAATACATTTGCAAATAATCAAAAGAAGACTGGAAAAGTTGTGCAGTTTTGCCATATCTCTAAGTTCATAATAAAGTATTTTAGGTATGAGTACTCATAAAAAGAAAATCAGAGATCAAAAAATGACCAGCTAATTTACAATACAATCTAAATGTTAATAAAGAAAACGATATTCTTTCCAACCAGAAATCAGGGCTGGCTAAATTGTTTGCTGACATTTCTAAACGTAGTGCAAGATATATTTACTGGTCTTTCACATTAGTGTGTTAGACTTCTGTTCACTGTAACTTCCTGTAATGCGTCGGTGGTCAGCTAACAGGGTCTATTAATGGCAAATACATCAGTTCCAAACTCTGCCTAGACCAGTACCACAACAGAGGGGACCTTGTTCCATCCGAGGTGAGGATGAGTTCCACATATCACATGCCCTTCCCCCCTTCCCTCCTACTCACAGCCCAACACACTTCCTACTCTAGCTATTAGAGATTCAGAACACACTACTATCTAGGTAAGGAGAAAAATCTCCAACACTACAGATGCTCTCCTTCAGGTCCATCACTACAGATGGTATTCCTTCCGTCACTCAGGCTTCAATACCTTCAGTTATTTATTTCATACTGGTTGCTGTCCACCTCAGACTTCCCTTCTTCATCGATTACTTCTTCATAATAACTAACGTAACGATCCTTCTCCATAATAACTGCCCTTGGGTCTCGATCGGCCACCCTGCCTTCGGTTTCCACTCTCCCATAAACAAGTCTCTCATAGGAAGAGATCATCCGCGCCTCCAACAAAGTCTTCATCCCTAGATCCAAAATCTCCCCAGGGTGCCATCTTTGTATATGACCGGGGAACTTCCACAGCGCATCCCTGAGTCTTCTCAGCCAATCGCCTTGTGCATATGGTCCTCGGTACTCTCCTCCGACCAATCCTACCCATGAATCAAATTTACAGAAGGCTAACATACCCTGGCCCGACTGTCGCAGCCTGCAATGGGGGACGACACTGCCTATCCCAGCTTTATCCACACATCCCGTCGTGTGTGTGACCCGTCTGGGCTTCTCCTGGAGCTCCATCCAGAGGGAGCCTGCCCCTCCACCCCAGCCAGAGGCTCACATCTGGACTTCCTGACCCAGATGCTCAGGAATCACACAAGATGACCTCTGTCCATCAGCCTCTCCTTACCTCAACTATTCGTCTCTTCTCAAGGAAACTTCCTGAAAGAGGGCTCAGAGGACCCAATATCCTGCCTGCCTGTACATCCACAGCCCAAATGAAGCTTGGAGCGGGGGAGGGGGAGAGCGCGCGGGGAGGCTCACACAGCTGACCCCCGGTGCTCGTTGATGAAAGAGGCTCTCTCAGCTGACTGCAGTGTGACAGTACTGCTCCTGGTACAAATGCTTGGGTCACGTTTTTGTTACCTCACTTGAGGCCCTCTTATCTTTTATCTTTGGTCTTCTTTTTCCTCCTCCGGTAATAAAAGAAGGTCATTTTCTGTGAAGAGAGACTTCCTTGCATTTGGCAAAAGATGGAGTGAACTCCGGATTCCTTGGAGAATGAGGAAGCCGTGATAGATCCATACACTGGACTCCTACTCAGCAATGCAAAGGATGACAGGTGCACAATGTGAAGAAAGGAACAGCAAGTATACTGCAGGAAATGGAAGAGGAGAGGCCGGTAACAGACCCTGGTACTTAGGAATAGGTCCCGTAGAAGTGGTGCTGCAGCTCAAGTGGTAGAGCGCTCGCCTTAAGCTGAAGAGCTGAGGGACAGCGCCCAGGCCCAGAGTTCAGGCCCCATGACTGACCAAAAAAAAAAAAAAAGGAATCTATCCCTACCTCCCCCACCCTTCCCCCCCCCCACACACACACTAGTGGTGGTGGTATTGAGGCTTGATCTCAGAGCCTGGTTGATGTCCCTTAGATTTTTCGCTCAAAGGTAGCATCTACTCCTTGAGTCACAACTCTACTTCTGGCTTTTTGTGGTTAACTAGAAATAAGAGTCTCATGGACTTTCCTGCCTGGGCTGGCTTTGAACCATGATCCTCAGATCTCAGACTCCTGAGTTGCTGACAGGCGTGAGCCGCCACCCATGCCCTGCTATTAAGTAAATGGAGATAGAATTCAGTGGCCACGTCATGCTCACCCTGTGGAGGGGAGGCGGGATCCATCATTCTCCTCGATGACACGATCTTTTCCTGACTCAGGTGCTACTTTATTTCCTTGGATGTAAGTAAAAGCATGAGACACCTCGTTTCTACAAGTTCACAGGCAGTCCATGAAAAGAAGACAGTCTGTAAATTCACCTTCTCGTCGGATTGGATGGCGAAGGTGAACCCACATGGAATTGTCTGCTTCCCGTCTAACCTGCCTTCCTTCCCGGCTCTCACAACAGGCCACTGGCCACCGGGCCCTGTGTGTTTCGAAGGCTTCAGCGCACATCTTTTGAGAGAGACTTTGATCAAGGCTGTGGATCAGCACAATCTCCCCTCCCGGGGAATTCAGACACCCCACCTGCTGCCAGGGAGAAACAGGCCTGGGGAGGATTTTGTTCAAATGTGTCTTCCACATCCAGTGTCCTTCACAAGTGTCTGCCTGTCACCGTGGACACAGCAGTACTGTTCCCGACGACTGGGCCCCCACCCAGGCTGCGGCTCTGTCTGCCAGCCGAGTGCACTGAGAACCAGGGATGGGGGAGTCTCCCTGTCCACCGCCTGGGGTTCCACAGCTCACCCGCACCCCCCCGCCCCCTCCCCGGGCCAGGATCCAGAGAATGCATTCTGGATCTCAGTCCTCTAAATTATCTTCATGTGCCGGAATGTGTTGTCAAAGAAGAGATGCATATGAGGCATGAGAAATCCGATAAGGATGAAGGGTACGAACACAGCAATATTATTCTTATTGTTGTCAAGAGAAGTAACTTCCTCTAGGGGAAAAATGTTATGGACGTATGTTTCTATGTCAGGATGATCATTTAGACTTGCCCAAATCCTCCCACGATTAAAGTTTAAGAAGAGAGAGACCCTGCCTGGGCACCAGTGGCTACTCAGGAGGCTGAGATCTGAGGATCACAGTTCAAAGCCAGCTTGGGCAGGAAAGTCCGTAAGACTCTTATTTATCACCAATAAACTACTCAGAAAAAAGCCAGAAGTATATTGTAGCTCAAGTGGTACAGAGCTAACCTTGAGCACAGAGAGGCTGTGGGATAGAGCCCAGGCCTCAAGTTCAAACCCCAGGACTGACAAAAAAGGACAAGAGACCCTGGGCTGTGTGGGTTTCATTCACACCCCGGACCAGATCAGACCCAGTGGCCGTTCCCACCCACCCCGAGGTTTCTTCTCTTCATGCCTGCCAGCCAGGTCATGAGGGGTTGCCCAATCCGGTCTGGAACATTCCAGAAACACCTATGGCAGTGTCACTTTTACTGTAGGGTGTTGGGCCAAGCTGGCAGTCACCGCATGTGGGGAGGTGGAGGCAGGAGGCTGGAGGTTTGGAGTCTGAAGGGCAGCCTGGACTACAGGGCAGGACCTTGTCTCAAAAAACGTCATGTGCCACAAACGCCAGTGACCTCCCCGCAGTGACCCCTCCTCTTGCCCTGGGCCTCCTCCAGCAGGACAGAGCCCCAACCCCAAACTTCAAACTCTGAATCTTTGGGAGCCCGAGGGTTTGGGATTTCACAGAATTCAGGGGTTCAAATTAGGGAGATCTAGGTAAATATTTCAAAATTAAAAACAAAGTCAGAAAGCGTTGGTCCCCAGCGCTGCGGATAAAGGACCCTCAACCTGGGCCGCAGGTTAGCGAAGCTCCAGGGAGCCTGGCGGGAGAAGCCAGAAGCGCCTGCTGAGCAAGCATGGCCTCATGACAATTCAAATAATGAGCTTAACGTCATGTTCCACACCTTCTAAAGTTACCTGCGCTCTCTGAATGATGGGCCCGGCCCCCTTCTTCTCCCCGTTCTCCCCAGGGCTGCCCTGGGCCATGGCGTCCCCACACCAGCCTCGTTGTCCAGGAACACATCCCACTCAGGAAACCTGACCTCCACAGCTGCGCTCTGAGTCACAGGCCAAGGGCACAGGGAGGGTACGGCTGGCTGGATGTGGGGCGGACTCGGTGCTGTTATCAACTGGCATTATAAACTCAGGCAGGGTGTGGAAGTGCATGCCTGTAATCCCAGTTACACAGGAAGTACAGAGGCATAAAGACCAAGGTCCACAGTCAGTTCTGGGCAAAATGCCAGAGACCCTGTCTGAAAAATAACTGAAAGGGCTGGGGGTGTGGTTCAAGTGGTAGAGAAGCCTACAGCTTGATCATCATTACCATAAGAGGAGGAAGAGGAAGAATAAAAAGGGGGGAGGAAAAAGAAAGGAAGTGAGGGAGGAGGAAGAAAAGGAGGGAAGAGGAGGAGGAGAGGGAGGAGGGAGAAAAGGAAGAGGAGGAGGGAGGGGAGGAAGAAGAGGAAGAGGAGAAAAAAGATGAGGAGAAAACAAGGAGGGGAGGAAAAGGAGAAGAGATGGGAGGAGGAGGAGATGGGGAAGATGAGGAAGAAGAGAGGAGGAAGAAGAGGGGAGGAAGAGGAGGAAAGAGGGATGAGAGGGGAGGAGGTGGGGGGAAGGGAGGAGGGGTAAAGGAGGAGGGGGAAGAAGAAGACACTAATCAATCTCCAACAAGCGAATCTCACAGACACAGGCAAGCGGGGAGCAGCACAGTGTGTGGACGGAGGTGCCGGAGGCCCTGGGGCCCAGCGCCCACGGGCTGCAGAGACCAACCGTGCAGCTGTTCAAGCACAGCACAGCCCTCTGCCTTACGTGAACCCGACGCTCTATGGCCGCATGCCACGTGGGACTTCCACTCACCTGGCTGGGAAACTCCCATCCCCTTCCGTCTGTGTCAACCCAGCCAAGTCCCAGTGAGGACCGTCGGCGTCACGTTCGACGAAGACCACTGCATATTCTTTTAAAACCCAACGACACAGCTCCGACCACGCGCGTGTTTTTCACGACGCCAGGGAAAACTGTGCTTTGGAAACCATTATTGTGATCACCGCTGCTGGGCCACGAATAGAACTCGCAAGGGCCAGGGGTGCAGCGGGAAGCCAGGACCTCCGGGTTCTGCCCTGTCCCCCCTGCACTCAGCACAGGGGGCGCCCGTGGAGACAGCTCTGGGCACGGGGGGAGTGCCGGGGGGGCCCACAGAGGAAAACCAGCTCCAGTGGAGGCCCAGGCATCCCGCGCCTCTCTCCTGGCCCCCAGAACGTGGGAGCAGAGTGGCTCTGGGGACTTGTGCCCACCCCGGACCACCACCGCGCCACGCACGCTCATCCACTCCAGGGAGCCGGAGTCAGGCACGTCTCACACGAACACAGACACGGGGACTGTGCCACGCGTGCCTGGCTCTGCTTGCACACACGCCGTCCAGGCAGCTGCGTGGTGACTGCAGGTCACTGAGACCACAGGAATGGACCAGGGTCACGGGGACCGCTGACTGGATTGCACGCAACAGGGTAAAGCAATGTCATTTCTCTTAGCAGACATGATCGGAAAGGGACTCACTCACTCGCTCACAGGCCCTGGACTATGGGACGCCCAGTCTCTGCTCACTCCCACACCAGATATGGTGTCCTGGTCCATCTTTCTCCAGCCTGTGTATACCCAACACACGGAGCCAAGGCACAGAGTACCCAGCACGGGACTGCTGGCCCGGTGAAGAACGGATTCAAGGCAGAGATGCAGAGGAAGGAGAAAGGAGGTTGAGGTATCTCGCCAAAGGCTCCCGCTCCTCACGCCTTCTCAAAAGGGTCTGGGGCTGGGGTGCAGCCCTGTGGGATGGCATGTGTCATGTCAGGACCCCACCTACTCCCTTTCCCCCTCCACACACCAACCAACCCCCAGTAGAAAGCACGAAACTTGGGGAGCTGCACAGCAGGCCCCGTGGAGAGGACTGTTGCTGCTGTCCGGGTCAGCGCGCAGCCTTGCAGGCGGCCGGCCGGCTGTGTTCAATTGTGTTACTGCGCCTCCTTGGGGGTGGCGGGGAGGAATTTGGGGAAGGATACTGCTAATTGGACCCTGATGGAATGGGAGGAAAAACACAGATGGAGGACCCGAAGCTAGAGGGAAAACTTAAAAACAAGAAAGGAGGGGAAGAAAAGCAGCTATTTTGGAACTCTGCAGACAAGAGGCACACTCCCCAGAAAAGTTACCAATCACCTGGCCAGCCAGAAGAGTCTGGAACTACTTTTGTTTTGCTAACTTCACCCCTCCGCCCCCCTAGCAGTTCCCAGCTTTTGTGTGAAACAAAGCCGTCTAGGTGAAGAGGCCTTCAGACACCAGAGAGACCCCAGGGAAAGCACTGGGCCCAGGCCTGGCCATCCTTCCTGTCTACACTGCCAGTTCATTTCAGGCCGGAAACACAAAGGCCGCCTCCTCCTGTGGGCAGGAACCTCCTTCCTCCACTGGGCTCCCGCTGAGCCCAGGGTGTCAGTTTCCATCTTTTATTCCCACCCACACCCAGCCTGGTCTCCAGAGAGCCCAGGCCAGGGGCCCCTGGCCAAAGCTGGCCCACCCACAGCCACAGAGAGCCGGGCGCCGAAGCCAGGGCTTGCAATCAACCTGCCTTTTTCCTGGGCCTGAGCAAATACATGCTCCTTTAGCCACCAGGGAACATTCTCTCCAACAGCAAGTCGTCATACTTACTCAAGAGTTCTGGCAGGCAAAATTCAGGTCTGTTTCACAAAGCCAAGCCCCAGTGGGTGATCCTATCTCTAGAGCATTCCCAGACAGTTTCTAGAAAGAGTGGAGGCTGGTGGAGACCTCACGGGAAGTCCTTATGGTATTTAATACAAAGGGATTTCACCGTTCACTTACAAGCCAGCGTACCCTCGAAATGATTCAGACGCTCCGAACTACTCCCACGGAACCCGTCGGTCTCATGACACGTCTGGATAGCTCCTTTCCACACGCTTTCCACGACAATGGCATCCAGATGTTGTAAGCGGGAACGAGCCCACCCCTGTCCTGCGTGGCTCCTTCAGCAGGAAGTCACCACCCAGGCTGACTTCTTCATCTTCACTCTCAGATGTCCCACCCGGACCAGTGCCTCAGTTTCTCCAGGCCTCGGCGCAAAAATCAAGTCCCCCGGCGTAGCCCACCGGGAGGGCTTCACGCAGGGTAATAAAGGAGAGAGAACCTGAATGGATCGGATTAAACACCGACCTACTTCTAGAACACAATGTTTCCTGGAAGAGGTTACAAAGAAGGATTTAGCTTTGGAAAATTTTGATCCTCATGTTAATTAAGGCTACTCATGAAACTTAGCAGTTGGATTTTTTAAATAGCTGGGTATTTCTATTTGAATGTCTCTGTAGCAGAAGCTTTTCTTTACCTATCTATATCGAAATTGATATAGATATCTCACCCCACATCCATATACAGGTATCGCTATAGACATGGGTAGATATATGATACTAAATAGTAACAGCATTTTACATTTCAGAAATTTTATGTGCTGGGCACAGCAGTGCATACCTGTAATCCCAGCTATCCAGGGAGCAGAGGTAGAAGAATCTTGACCGAAGGTCAGCCTGGACAAAAGAGCCTTACCTTATGAGGAAATGCAATCAAAGCAAAAAGGAATAGGTGTGTGTCTGAAGGGGCAGACCTTCCACACCAGGGGGCAACAGCAGGTGCGGTGGATTCTAGGGAGACCCACGCTCCTGACCCGTGACTGGGGGCCACCAATCTTAATCCCGCCCCTCACTACGGTCCTTGCTGAGGGAAATCCTTCCCTCCACCCATCGGCTCCCATGGAAGACCACGGCATTCCGGGTGGAGCCACTTCGAGCGAGACTCAGCCTCTGGCCCAAACAGCCCAACAATCTAATTATTCATGATGTTGCGTGTGGTAAAGGCAAAGACCGGGGCGGGGGGGGGGGAACGGAGGCCCACATGTGCCCCAAGCATCCAAATGGCATTTCATCCCAACACAGACCGGGCAGGGCGCCTTCCCAGATCCCTTGGGCAAAGAAAGAACTCATTTTCCTTCCCCAATGCTAAGGGCTCCAATTTTCTCATGGTTTCTGATGATCCTAAGTGCCAGCAAAAGATCACCAGCCACACACCACATCCCAGAAATCCCAGAACCCTAACCACTAAGCTGGGGTGAAAAAGAATGAAGAATTAATAGTCACGGGGGGGGGGAGAAGAGGGGGGAGGAAAGAAGGGAGGGAAGGCAATTAGGAGGTCACACATGCGCAGGGCTTTGGAATTTTCTGCCTGAGGTCCCCCTCACCCCACATCTCAGTCACCTGCTGTCACCCAGGCTCTGAAACTATTAAGAAAAAAAAATTCCGAGCACCAGAGGCTGATCTTAGCTGAGATCTGAGGGTTGAAGTTCAAAGCCAGCCTGGGGAAGATAAATCCATGAGACTTAGCTCCAATTAACCATGAAAAAACAAAGTGGAGGTGTAGCTCAAGCGGTAGAGTACCTGCATGAGGTCTTGAGTTCAAGCCCCACTACCAGCAAGGAAAATTCCAGTGGTGACTCACAGGCTGAAATTACGAATTGCAGCATCTTGTTACCATTGTTCATCTCTTATTACACCTAACTTTATAAATCAGACTTTATCATCAGTACCAAGAGGAAAAGCCCTGGTATATACAGGCCTGGGATTTAGGCTCCCCTGGGGGGGGGGGGAGGGTTTGGAACGCAGCCCACGGGGATAAAGGGGACAATTGTGTTCGTGGAAATCTCTGAAAGGGGCTGAGGCATCATGCCGAGATGTCCAGTGAAGCCACGATGCCACAGGAGCAGACACAAGAGCAGAGAGGTGCCATCAGGGCTGGAACTCGAACACGAAGCACAGGGGCAGCTCCGCGGCTGGCTTCCTCCCTCCCTCTCCTGCCTTCTTTCCATTCCTTCCGTTGCTCAGACTGTCTCTCTTTGGAGCTGAGGATGGCCTTGAACTGGGTTATCTATCTAGGATGATCTTGAACTCCCAATCCTCCTGCCTCAGCCTCATGAGTGCTGGGATTACAGGGGTGCGCCACTTTGCCTGTCATAGGGTTTTTTTCCTTTTGGAATTTGGGTCCGGCATGTGACATCAGTTTGTCCTGGCCATTCTCCCACCGGGTCTCTAAGCAGTGCGGTCCCCCCAGGGGACGGAATTAGGTCACAATAGCGGTTTGGCTTCCCCAGGAGCAGTGTGTCCATCCATCATAGGATGTCTCACAGGGTGTGCGAGACAGTCCAGGCTCTCCCCAGAGGCCATGCTCAGGACGGGTCCAGGCACTGCTTGTACCCCCAGGAGCTAACCCTGACCGACATCATTCGCCGGCTCGGACCTGCCCTGCTGCGTGACGGCTGACGGCTGGATGCGTTCAGGGATTGTGTCAGCCGTTTGCTCACGCACTGCTGCTCTGAAGGGGAGGGAGGATGTGTGCCACAGATGTTGGCACAGGCTACAAACTGGGGCTTTTTAAAATCCCCCTGGAGAGCAAACATGGCAAACATGCTGGTGGTTTATAATGAAGAAAATCCTCAAACCAAACAAACAAAATCCATGAAACCAATCACGGTAAACCAACAACTCTCCCCCACCTGGCATAGTCTATGCCTCCCCATGTCCTCTACCCAGTGGGCAAAATGTCACTCAGCACAGCAGACACGCCCCGGAGGTCAAGCATTCCCTGAAGACTCTCAGTTCTCTCCATTAGAAAAAGCTCTGCCACCTTAATGTCCCCGGAGGGAACCCAAGCTTCTCCACCAGCCTTTCCACACCCCACCTGCCTTCCTTCCTCTCCAGCCCAGTGATACTTCAGAAACTTCCCCTGAATACAACCCAGGCCACTTCTCTAAGCCGCTGCAGTGCTCAGAGGAGAAATGTGCAAATCCACCATGAGCAAACACATTTTATCTCCCCACATATTCCGTAATACCTCCAGCTCCACACCTGCTATCCCACAGGACCCCAACTGACCTGAGTCCTGACCACTGAATCAGCAAGATCCCAGGGGCCAGAGGCTGAGAAAGGCATATAGCATGTGTGTGCACGTGCTCACGCCCTCATGTGTGAGTGCATGTATGTGTGTGTGAACTACTTTCACCACATCTAAATGCCTACCAGAGGGGGGAGGTCAGGCATTAAACTCTGGAGATTAAACTTCGATGTGGTGGTAGCTACAGGTCTGTAATTCTATAATACCCGGCTCCCCGCCCCGCCCCCCTACCAATGCCTCAGCCAGCATGGCCTGCCAGGATGCACGCAGCGGCCTGAATCACACAAACCAGCCTTCGTCCACTCTTGGTCTTCCCCCGGCAGAAGTCACAGTCCTGCATGGTTGGTTTCTGGGGAATGCTCTTCTCCTTCACCGTATCCACACACAACAGAGACAGCGAGCTCTCTGAGCTCTCTGGTGTCATTTCTTTTGTTTGTTTTTATTTGGTGCCAGTTGTGGGGCTTGAACTCAGGGCCTTGAGCTTTTTGGCTCAAGGCTATCGTTCTACCACTTGAGCCACAGCTTCACTGATGGATTGTTTTTGGTGTTTGATTGGAGATAAGAGTCTCAGGGACTTTCCTGCCTGGGTTGGCTTTGAACCGTGATCTTCAGATCCCAGCCTCCTGAGTAGTGAGGATTACAGGCGCGAGCCACTGGCAGCACTGGAGTCACGGGGCACAGCACCCTGTGACCTTACTTACCTCAAAGGCCCATCTCCAATTCCACCACACTGGGGGCCAGGGTTCCAACCTGTGACGGGGGTAGGAGTTGGAGGACTGAGCTTGCAGCACCACGGTAACATCACCTCCCTTCAACTAACTTAGACATGCCTCTGAGTTTGGGAGATCTCCAAACTAGAAAGTATAAACACGACTTAATTAGCAGTTTTCAAGAACTGAACACTCTTCCCCACTCTGAGTATCTGGAAGGGAGTAGAAAATATCTGCTGCTGGGCGTCGGTGGCTCACACCTATAATCCTAGCTACTAAGGAGGCTGAGATCTGAGGATAGCGGTTCAAAGCCAGCCCGGGCAGGAAAGTTCCTGAGACTCTTATCTCCAATTACCACCAGAAAACTGGAAGTGGTGCTATGGCTCAAGTGGTAGAGTGCTCACCTTAAGCTGAGGAGCTGAGGGACAGCACCCAGGCCCAGAATTCCAGCCCCATGACTGACAAAAGAGGAAAGAAAGAAAGAGAGAAAGAAGGGAGGGAGGGAGGGAGGGAAGGAAGGAAGGAAATATCTCTGCTTTACAAATGCAAAACTGAAGCTCAAGAAAATCAGAGCACTCATGGACAATACATGAAGTGGCAATGGAAATCTGAGCCAGAACACCCCAAAACATTAAAAAAAAACAAAACCAAGTAACATGGAGCACCAGCAGCTCACATCTGTAAACTTAACCAGTCAGGAGGCTGAATTCTGAGGAGCAAGGTCCGAAGCAATCCCAGGCAGAAAAGTTCCTGAGACTCTTATCTCCAATCATTCAGTGACAAGCCCGAAGTGGAACTGTTGATCAAGTGGTAGAGCGCCAGCCTTGAGCAAAAAAGTTAAGCAAGAGCATAAGGTTCTGCGTTCAAGCCCCATTCCCAGTGGGTACGCGCATGCTCGCGTGTGTACACACACACACACACACACACACACAATTCATGAAATGGGTAATTCAAAAAGCTTACTTAATCTAAGCCCATGTTGTTAAATAACCAGCAGGGAATTCTTAGAACTGGGAATTCACTTGATAAAGTGATGGATGGAGGGAGGGAGGGAGAGAGGAAGGGAGGAAAAAGTTAGAAAAGCCTTCCAATCTTCCAAAAGAATGAGGCCCTGTCACTCCAGCCTGCTGATAACTGCAAGAAGACAAACATGTCCATGAACAACAGAACATATGTTACATTTCAGATATTTCTATTTCCTCCTTCTGTCATTTCTTGATAGCAACAGTTTTAAGGCGACAGGAGCCTATGGCTGTAGTTAAACTGAGTACTAGGAAGCTGAAACCTGGTCTTGACTGGGAGCCAGATGGGCGGACGGGGAAAGGTGGCCAATACAGGTATCATCCTCAACAAACATGCATGAAGAACAGAACTAGGAAACTGAGGAGGGATGAGAGGGTGACACTAATCAAGGCACAGTACACACATAAACAGATACATTAAGTGAACAACTATTTGAAGGTAATAAAAAAGAGGAAAACACACACACACACATACCTCATAAAGGCCAGGCTCACTCCCATAATTCTAACTACTCAGGAGACTGAGATCTGAAGACTGCAATTCAAAGCCAGCGTGAGCAGGCAAAGTCCATAAGATTCTTATTTCCAAGTAACCACCAAAAAGCTTAAAGTGGAGTTGTGACTCAAGTGGGTAGATAGCCCAGAGCAAAAAGATCGCAGAGACAGGGTCCAGACCCAAAGTTCAAGACCAAAGTGAGAAACAGAAAAGGACCAGACACAGAAGAACTGTACTTCTCCCAGATTTTATAACTATTAGTTAATGCTTCACCAACATGGAATTTTGCCCTTGAGTCCTAAATGAAATCGAACCAAAGTAAAGGAAGAAAGTGAGAGCAAATGAAAGTACAAATGCGTGGGTCTGTGTGTCTTCTCTGATCTATAAATGGCCAATCAATAGCATGAAGAAACGTTCAACATTCTTTTTTCTGAACTCAGGGCCTGGGTGCGGTCCCTGAGCTCTTTTGCTCAAGGCCAGCGCTCTACTACTTTGAGCGGCAGTGCCACTTCCAGTTTTCTGGTGGCTAACTGGAGATTAGAATGTCACGGATTTTCTTGCCTAGGGTGGGTTTGAACTGGGATCTTCAGATCTCAGCCTTTTGAGTAGCTAGGATCACAGGCATGAGCCACCAGCACCTGGCTAAATTTTTCTTTTTTTTTCTTTTGTCTTTTTCTTTTCTTTTTCTGGTACTGGAGATTGAACTCAGGGTGAGGCACTTGCTAAAAAGTGCCTTGCAACCGGGCTACGCCCATGTTCAACATTCCTAGCCATAAAGGAAACACAGATGAAAACTACACAGGTGTTCCATTTCCTTGCAATCACTGGGGCCATCACCAAGAGAAGAGCAATAATGCTGGTGAGAAGTGGGGGAAGAGCGAAATAGGGGCGGATGTGATGCAAGTATATTCTATGCATGCCTGGAAGAATCACAATGGAATCAGCGTTTACAATGAAAATATTCTAGCCAAAAAAAAGGTAGTCTCTGGGCAGCAAATGAGGGCCTCTCTCTTTCTGTTCCTCTAAAAACTTCTCCTCGTGTCATTGTTTTAAATCAGAATCAAAATACTATGCCCAGGGAGAAAGGGATGGGGTTGTGGATTGCTTCATGGAATAAGCTACTTGCTTGTTTCTGGGTTGTGTGTTTTGTTTGTTTGTTGGCTATCTGCCTTTGAAACAAGTCATGTTGGTAGAGTCTTAACTGAGCTAGAGGATTCATAGCTAATTTGAGAAAGAATATACACAAGACAGAACTTCCAAGGCTTTTGGCGTAGATCAAAACTGAACTATGAAAAGAATCCTTCCAACCAGTTCAGAATTGGTGAGCCCGTGAGCAGACCTCCCTGGAGCTAGCAACCAATTGGAAAAGAATCTTGGACAGCAACTATAATGCTGCCAAAGGCAAACTGGCACGGCTGCCAGCCTCTCCCAAGGTAGGTCATAGAATTCTGGGAAGTGGTTCTAGATTGTTCTGTATACAGACATCTGTCTTCTTGGAGACAGGTTTATAGACACACAAAACCACTCAGGATCCAGTCCTCAATGGATTTCTATGTGCTAGGAAATCTATGTGCTAGGAAAACAGAATGGGCAGGTCTTCGGCTACTGGCTGGAGATATCTGTGAGGTCGTGTTGTTGGAAGGTATTCTGTGGCACTCTACAAAGCCAAAGAGAAGGAAGCAAACCTTTAGATAGTCCTGCCTCTTCTTTCTCCATGCTTTCTATATATTCCCTCCCTCTTCCCCTCCTCCTCCTCTTCTCTCTGAGTCTCTCTTCCTCTCTCTCTCTTTCTCTTTGCTAACCTGGGGCTTGAACTCAGGACCTGTGTGTTTTTGCTCAAGGCTAGCGTTGTACCACTTGAGCTACAGCACCACTTCCAGCTTCTAGGTGGTTAATTAGAGATGAGCTTCATAGACTTTCCTGCCAGATGGCTTCAAACTGCGATCCTCAGAGCTCACGCCTGTCATCATAGCTACTCATGAGGCTATGCTCTGAGGATCGCAGTTTGAGGCCAGCTGGCAGGAATCTATGAAACTCATCTCCAATTAACCACCTAGAAGCTGTTCTCTATGTTCTGTCTTTCACATAATCCTCATGCCTACCCAGTCAGCCACTGGAACACAGAATGTTCCCAAGGAATGAGGGCTGTCCCCAAGCAGGAAGAGGAGTTATAGCAAGGGAACGGGGATTCACACTCACACTGGCACGGCTTAAAATAGATACGGTAGAAGCTGGGCGTTGTGGCTCACACCAGCAATCCTAGCTATCCAAGAGACTGAGATCTGAGGACTATGTTTCAAAGCCAGCCCAGGCAGAAAAGTCTGTGAGACTCATCTCCAATTATCCAGCAAAAAAGCTGGATATGTAGCTGGGGCTCAAGTGGTAGAGTCAACTCAGCAAAAAAACCTAAGCAAGAGCTCAATGTCCTGAGTTCAAACCCCAGTACCAGCACAACAACAACAAAAATCTACGTCAGTTTACTGTAAGTGAACTCATTCATTCATTCATTCATTCATAAGCCAGGGAGTTGAGTGCTACCCTAAAAGCCTTAAAGACACCTCCTACCCAACCAACAAGCTCAAATATTTCCCAGATTCTTGCAAGATCAGGCTGTTCCTGACCATTCGGCTTTACCACTAGAACTAGATGAGTTAGTAGATGGCTCAGACTTCTGAGAAAGGTATAGAGCCAAGCAGGATCAAGTACAACCACAGTCATCCACCCTACTTTGCCCACAGGGGCTCCAGCTGCCAGGCTAGTGTGCCATCAGGCAGCTGCACCCAGCGAACAGCAGATAACACACACAGCCCACGGGACCGGAAATGTGCTATTCCTATCCCTACCTTCTTGCTTGGCCCCAGTGTCTTTTATGACTTTACAAAGGCAAAGGGTCATAAAACTGAGCAGAGTCCCACCCACAAGCAACTCTTCTCCAAAGCTTCTGCTGGGAACAAATGCCTCTTGTGCCATCCTTGACACTTCTGATTCCAAGTATGGTTGCCCACAAGTCTCCAGTCTGCAGAACTGACAACAACAGCATGCACAGTCCTAATGCTGGCTTAACGTGTGGCTCCGAGAAAACCACCTGTGTCTAAAACTTCCCTAGTAACTCAGATACACACACACACACACACACACACACACACACGGACAGATGCTAGATATGACACTGTTAGCCTATAGAATTAATTGTATAGAAGTATTCTATCTCATTACTGACATACTTCATTCCGGGCAATGCTGGAGCAAATGCTGTATATTTGTCACCTTATCAGAACAAGATGATGACATACTTACTTAGGAAGCAATGTTCAACATCCCGAGCCATAAAGGAAATGTAGATCAAAATACCCTGGGATTCCATCTCATGCCAGTCAGAACGGCCATTCACTAGGGGGGTCAAACTCTGAGACTCATGGTTTATCCACCAGGAAAATAACCACTTAGGACCTTAAAACAACCAACGAATTAAAATTAATATTCATGAGAGGTGACTCTACAAGTTTCCAAAGTTAGAACTGTAAAGAGATGTGCCTCACATAAGCAGGAAAATTCCATTTTTTCTGTGACTGAAACTAATCTTGGATTGAGTTTTTGATTATAAACAGATGGACTGTGCCTGAAGTAATTTACTGGTAGAAAGCAAAGTATAATAAATGATAGGCAGCCACCAAGAATTAGAGGAATATTTTTCAAATTTAAGTTTTGCTAGAAGGCGTGAAAGCCAATGATGAAAAGCCTCTGTGGCCAGGTGCCGGTGGCTCACGCCTGTCATCCTAGCTACTCAGGAGCCTGAGATCTGAGGATCAAGGTTCAAAGCCAGCCCAGGCAGGAAAGTCCATGAGACTCTTATCTCCAATAAACCACTAGAAAACAGGAAGTGGCACTGTGGCTCAAGCGGTAGAGCACTCGCCTTGAGCTGAAGAGTGCAAGGACAGTACCCAAGCCCAGAGTTCAAGCCCCATGACCAGAAAAAAGAAAAAAAAAAGCCTATGTGTCAAACCCACTCAAAACATCCTGTGTGATGGAGAAAAGCCACTGAGACAGGGTCTGTCACATGGTAGAACTCTGACAGAGGTGAGGACAGAGACTTCCTTTGGTCACATATTAGTAATAACAGGATTGTGAAGTTCAGGCTTTTGTTTAATGGTGATCTACTCACAATAAACACATTTTCTTCTTCGGGTCCTGATTACCCAAGTCTGTCCAAGAAACAATCAGGGGGTAGCTCTTGTGTGCAATTTCAGAAAAGGTCTAACGCTCAGCATCCACAGACAATACACTGCGGTGTGTTGTATCAAAAAAAAAAATGCTTAATGAGTAAAATACTACCCACTTTTTTTTTTCATCTTGTTTTTGCTCTCAAATGGATGTTCAAAATAGCCGGAAGTGATGTGACACACAGTCCTGCTTGCTCCTTTTTTTTTTTTTTGTCCAAAACCGGGACTTAAACTTGGTATCCGATGCTTTCTTAGTTGGTGCTCTACCACCTGAGCCACA
Organism: Dipodomys ordii; assembly: GCF_000151885.1. NCBI lineage: Eukaryota > Metazoa > Chordata > Mammalia > Rodentia > Heteromyidae > Dipodomys > Dipodomys ordii. Next base: position 1,021,797 of record NW_012267405.1, read on the forward strand.
CCTCCAACTCCATCTTTCTGAAAATCTTCACGCAGGAAAGTAAAAATACCCTATGTGTTTCTCACACTAAATTTTCACAAAGTGAATATACTCACCTAACCAGATCAGGAAATAGAGTGAATTAACCGTAACTTTAAAAATTAGCTGGGCACTGGTGGCTCACACGTATAATCCTAGCTATTCAGGAGACTGAGATCTGATGATCAAAATTCACACCCAGCCCAGGCAGGAAAGTCCGTGAGACTCTTGTCTCTATTTAACCACCAGAAAACCAGAAGTGGCACTGTAGCTCAAAGTGGTAGAGGACTAGACTTGAGCAGAAAAGCTCAAGGACAGCACTCAGGCTCTGAGTTTAGGCCCTACAACTGACAAAACAATTGAGTGAAGATAACCAGTAATTCAAGGCCCCATCTTCTTTCCAGCACACTCTCAGCTTCCTGCCTAGAAGACAACAAGGAAGACTTCCCTGACATCTAAAAACATTGACTGCATTGGTATATATAAACTCAGAAGAACCAATGTGTACTTCCGTGCCTGCCTTTGTTTGCTGAGCCTTAGCTCCATCCATTCTGTTTGTGTTCATATGTAAGTCAGCCACCCTCTCCCTGGGGTTCACATTATATATCCACTTGCCTCTTGGTGGGTACTGTGTGGTTTCTAAATGATGGCTCCTTTGAATCGTGTACTATGAATATTCCTTCACACAAGTGCTTTCCTTTCCCATCATGTGGACGGGATGGTGGACAGATGGATGGCTATCCTGGCCAGGAACTGCAAATCAATGTCCAACATGGCTGTTCCAATTTCCACGCCCACCCGAAGTGCAGAAGCCAATGGCTGAGACTTGCACATTTGCATTTTTCTATTCCATTCAGTCCAGCCCACCCAAGGGGGCTGCACTCGCCTGCACTGTGTTTCAATCTCCTTGATGGTAAGAGGAACTAGCAGCTGTGAACAGAATTTTTAGGCATTATGAAATCCTTGCTGTGGCACATTTGTTCATTTCTAGCACTTGTTTTCCTATTGGATCTCTTTTTCCTTCCATAAAGTATAGTTCTTTATCGTCTCAATATAAAGCACTCTTCAGATATGTGCACTACTCCAGTTGCTTTTTCTAGTCACTCTAAGGAGTATTTTGGCCAACAGTTCATAATTTTAATATAACTTCCTTTTTTCTTGTGCTGGCTCAAGCCCTCAAGGCCAAGACACTGTCCCTGAGCTTTTTTGCTCAAGGCTAGTGCTCTACTACTTTGAACCACACACAGCTCTACTTCTGGATTCTTTAGGTAGTTAATTAGAGATCAGAGTCTTACTAGCAGGAACCTAGACTGGCTTCAGATGGCAGTCCTGAGATCTCAGCCTCCTAACAGCTTGAATTACAGGTGTGAGCCACTGGTGCCTGATTTGTTTTTATTTGTTTTTCTTTTCCAAGTGGTGCATGTGTGCCTTTAAGAAATCTCTGCCTATTCCAACATCATGACGTTGTTTTCTTCTGTATCTAAGAGCATCCCCCGTCCATCCCCCCCTCATATATCTCAGACCAATTCTGGTAAGGCACGAAGTGGGGGCATTGCTATCGTCTTCAATAGAGATGTGCACCTGAATCCATTCCACTTTTTAACCTGCAGGATGTGTCAGCCTGATCAGACCTGTCCATTAGCAAGCTGTATGGAATGCATCCTATGAATAAATTACCAAGCCCATTACCAACTGAGCAACAGTTTTTTTTAACATGATTGTGCTACAAATCATGCTGTAATAAATAATGTATAGCACACACATTATTCCTCACACGTGTAAGTTGGTCAGTAGGATAAGCTCATCGAAATGGATTTGCTAAGTCAAACGTGATGAATTGGAGGCTTTGTTTGGCTTGAGACATGGTCTAAAGAGGCCAGCTCTATATCTCAGGGCCGTCCTGAACTTGCGATGTAACACTGATTGGCCTCCAGCTGGCAATCTTCTGCCTTCCCTGCTAAGAACTGGGATTATAAACATGCACTACCACTCCCAGCTGGCTGCATGCATGCAGCATTTCTTGATAGGTTATAACAGTTATCACCGGGTAATCACACCAAATGCTGTACTTTATCACTCCAATCACACCAAACTTCCCAGTATTTTTTATCCTCAGGATCCTTTGTTTAAAGACAACGAATGTGCAACTATGCTTTGAGTACCCACTGATTCAGAAAATACATTTAACAACAATGTTCACCGTACTGCCTGAGACTCCAGAGTGGAACATACAATCAGGCTGTCAGGACTCGCTGGACAGGCCTCCTTGGCTCACCACGGTAAAGAGCAAGGACAAGTTGCTATTTATTTCTGGTATGAAGCAAGCCTAAAGCTAAGCAGGAACACCTAGATACTATGAGACAGACAGACAGACAGACAAACAGACAGACAGAGCCCGTTTCAGGAAGAGCTTGCTCCAGGACAACAGCAGCAGATTCTCTGCATGAGACCTAGTCCTCTTGCCTCATCCAGGGTAAGAGCATCGGTTCCCATCAGATCCTGGAGCAAGAGCCAAGTCACGGGAGACCAAGGTGCCTGGCTCAGCTTTGAACTCTCCAAAATGCAGCACCACCGTTTCCTGCCGCACGACACATCACGGTGGCCTGAGTTGTGGGTCAGAACGATAATCTGCTATTCTCCATAGGAAACGTTCACCCCTCAGCACCAGGCCCAACACGACGACACTGATTCTCGAACACGCCTGTGCTGACTAATTCTGCAAGTGAGGTTGTGTCACCCCTACAGGACTGTAACCAAAGATGCTGGAGGGGGGGCAGGGGGGGGAGGCGAGGCGGGATGATACCACGTGAGAAGTCGGTGGCCAAACTGTGCAAGCCACAGGGCATCATCATTCACTTTTGCAGGCTCCAACCTCCGGAAACACACTTCCTCCCCAAACTCTTCAAAAGAGGAAGGGGTTGAGTAGCTGGAGGTGATGGATGGAAGGATGGACTTACTGCCTGTGGGGCTGGAGACTCACAGGAGACAGCGGTCCCCACACGGAGCCATCTATATCCAAACCCCTGAATCCTATTTACTATTAAAAAAAAAAAAACCTATCTGAAAAGTAAAACAAAACACAAGCGTTCTCTTCTGGGAAGTGAGATCTGATCGAACCAACTGCGCTCTCCTCAGGTACACAGAGAAAAACTAAGAGTTGCAACAAACATTTGCCATAAGCTGGACCCTAGTGGTCACTCACACCTGTAATCCCTTCTGTTCAGGAAGCTGGGGTCTGAGAACTGAGGTTTGAAGCCAGCCTAAGCGGACAAATCGGACAGACTCTTAATCGCCAATTACCCAGCAGAAACTGAAGTGAAGGTGTGGCTCAGGGGGTAGAGTGCTAACCTTGAGCAAAAGAGGCAAGTGAGAGCACAAGATCCTGAGTTCAAGCCCCAGTTCTGGAACAAAAATGAGAAAGACAAATCTGCCACGAGCAGAAGCCTCTTGGGCTTCTTTCTTCTCTAGCTGGGTAGTGTTGGCCGGGAGGAGGGATTTCCAGACTTGTTTTTTTTTTTTCAGACGAGGATTCAATATGAGAGAGGGCCAGACTCAGAGGCTTTTCTTGGATTCACGACTGGTCTCTGGTAGATGTTGGGCGTGGCGTGCGGCGCAGGTCCTGAGGTGGAGCGGCCACCGGCTCACACCACACGGCCATTCCAATGCGTTCTTGCTCACCTCCGCTTGATCAGCGAGGAATCTCTACCGCCCTCTCCTTTCTCTGCTGTCTTTGAGGACAGAGTCAACATCTGGCCCCCTTAGAGAGGTGACTTGAGGATCCAGCTGTCATCTGACAGGGGCCATGAGAACTTCAACAGGTTGGACATGTGAGAGAGGAGGGCCCAATCGGAGAACAAGTGGGTAACGACTCTGGGGCCACTGAACAACAGGGGCTGTGTCATGGCCAGAGACTGGAGGGAGACAAAGCCCCCTTGTGTGTGTCGCTGGCTCAGGAAGTGACTGCCAGCAATTCAGACAATGATTTGCGTGAGCCCCGACCGCCAACCCAGGCACAGAGAGAACCCGGTCCAAACAGCACTTAGAAAAACAATGTCCTAGGCCAGGGCCTGCCTCCGTATGCCCACAGCTCAGCCTTGAAACGATCTCTCCAAAGTACTTCTTAAAGCTTACTCAGAAACCCCATTCATCCTGCACATAGGGGCGGATGGTGAATTAAGATCAAAGGATTCCTCAAGTATGCATGTCCATCCCTGTCCACACACAGGAAAACACCTCAGGTGACTGCACGTGAGCTCCGTGAAAAGAGCAAATCCATTCCAACTCAAAGTACAGGGTCGTTTTAGTCTTTTGCAAGTTCTGAAAAATCTTGCTGAAATGGTTATGGTATTTTGTTGAATACTTTGTGAAAGAAACTAACAGTTGGAAAATTTGTTTGCTTTATGGGAAAATTCACTACAGTAAGACTGGATTTCCCTTTTTCATCTTTCCAAACTCCTCAAAAGTTTAAAAGCCAGGAACCCGAAACATTCATTTACATTTCAGTCAACTGGGTAATAATTATGTACCTACAAACAACACCGAAGTTTTTGTTGTTGTTGTTGTTTGGTGAACTCTGGGCCTGGGCGCTGTCCCTCAGCTCTTCAGCTCAAAGCAAGTGCTCTATCACTTGAGCCACAGCACCACTTCCAACACAGAAGTTTTGACCCTTTTTTTATTTTGAGACAGGGTCCTGCTATCACCATGCTGGTCTTGAACCCGCTACCCTCCAGCTTCAGCCTCCCAATGCTGATGAGATAATTTTTCAGTAACTAATGCCTTTGCTTCGAAGACCTTCTAAACTTCATTTTCTTCTTTGCCATCTGAAGTGTGGTCTCTGGATTTTTCTACTTGATTACTCGGTGTCAAGGACCTATTTTTTAAAGTTGTGTGCGTGTCTGTGTGTATGTGCGTGTACGCATGCGTGCATACACACCAGTACTGGAGCTTGAACTCAGGGGTTCACAATCTAGCTTTTTCACTTAAGGCTGGTGCTTTACCACTTGAGCCACAACTTTACTTCCAGGTTTTTTCTGGTTCACTGAAGATAAAGAGTCTCAGGTTTTTTTTCTGTCCAGTCTGGCTTGGAACCACAATTCTCAGATCTCAGCCTCCTGAGTAGCAAGGAGTAAAGATGTGAGCCGTCAGCGCCTGGCTAAGTATTTTTGTTTTACTATTCTGGCATCTGAACTCAGGGCCTCCAGCTTGGTCTGTCCTTGTTCTACCACTTGAGCCATGCCTCCAGGCCTGTTTCTGTTGTTTTGTTGGAGAGGGGAATCTAGCAAACTTGGCTTTGCAGGCTGGCCTTGAACCTCAATCCTTTAGATGTCAGCCTCCTGGGTAGCCAGGTGTACACCACCAGTGCCAGGCAGGCATCTACAAGAGAAAGCATCCTGACTCCTGCTTGGAAACTAGGAAGCCTCAAGCTCTCTTTCCATGCAGAGTCCTGTGCCTTCTCTCCTTCCGACTCATGCAGTGACTCAGAGCCTCCTGTCTGTTCTCCACAGTGATCCAGCTCTTTCCACATAGCCAGTCTCACAAGGCCCCTTCCTCCACGAAGCCTCTACCCTAATGCAGAGGGGGAAAAGCAAGGTAAGGAGAGGAAAATCAGACAGGTTCCACCTCCTTGATGAATGTCAGGTTGATTGTCTCCAGCCTTCTGCTCACCTAGTCTTGTGCTAATGCAGTTCATTAAACCCACTTTATGGTGCTAATGTCCCTTTCACTACTGCCTTCCATCTCTGCACAAGGAGGTATTGCCCAAAGGGAGGAGCGAGCCCCTCCCTCAGGTGGGCAAGATAACTTGGAGTGGATGGTGGGCCTGGCAATTAGCATGGCACTCATTCCCTGAGCTGTCCCTGGACCCGAGCAGAGATGTGAAAATCACAAAGGTCCCTGTCCTTGGAGCTTTCCATTCTAAGTCAACACCAAGAAGGAAGGGGCAGGGCTGGACATCCAACACTGCAGCAGGAGAGTCCGGGGAGTGGCTGGAGCCCTGGGCTATCTGCAGGGAGAGCAGGATGGAGAAGGAACATCTGAATGTCCAGGAAGAACATTCCACAAGAGGGAGGAGCAAGTGCCAAGGCCCTGAGTCAAACCGTGCCTGGGGAGCTCAGATCACAGAGAGCAAGCCAGTGGGACTGGAATGCTGGGAGAGCAAGGGAGGTGGAGAAGAGCTGCAGATCGACCCCATGGGGCCTGGAGGCCTCCACCGAGCGCGGCAGTTCAATCCTAACACCGAAAAGCACAAGGGGAAAGGTGATGGCAGGACAGTTACCTTTCAGAGGTTCCTCTGATTCCAGAATGATCCCAGACAGTCATGTCAGCCAGAGGGCCACAGCAGCAGCTCTGGGAAGGGGGGTGGGAGGGGCAGGCTCGTGGGGGAAATGAGAACACCAGAGACAATAAGAAGTGGAAGTCTGGTGGGTCAGGCCTGCAATCCTCACTTCTCAGGAGGCTGTGATCTAAGGAGGAAGAAATCAGCCTGGCCATGAGCCTCTTATCTCCAATTAACCCCCCACCCCCGAAAAAAAAAGCCTGAAGTAGAATGCCAGCCTTGAGTGAAAAGGGAGAATACCCAAGCCCTAAGTTCAAGCCCCAGAACTGGCATACATAAAGCATCATTACTATTGCTCTTTGGGGCAGCTGGTGAGTACAGGGCACTTGAACACCAAATCGGTGTTGAACTGCAGCTGAGACCATGACTACAGGGCAGGTGGTATATACAGCACAGACGCGCTGGCCAAGAGGGGTGATTTGGGACCTGGACAGGGAGAGATTGCATCACGTTACTTAGAAGAGCATGCAACTGAAAATGTATGCATTATTTATTCTTGGAATTGTCCACTGAATATTTTTTTCACTAAGAGAATAGACAGAAAAAAACTCGGATGGGGTGGGATGGCCGTACTCACTGTCTGGGTGTCTGTTGGGTCCTTATGAAGTAGCTGCCAGGAATAAGGAGACAGCAGGTGTCAAGAGACGGCCGTGCCCTCCCCCTTTTGCCCAGAACAGCAGGTTCTGGGGCTCTAGCATTGGCTGGCAACAGGGACCAGTCAGAACTCAACCCTCTGCACTTCCATTTCTATGGCCTTTCTTTCTTTCCTTCTTTCTTTCTCTTTCTTCCTCCTCTTTGTCTTTGGTCAGTCCTGGGCCTGGGCGCTGTCCCTGAGCTTTTTGGCTCAAGAAAGCACTCTAACACTTGGAGCCACAGCACCACTTCCGGTTTTCTGGTGGTTAATTAGAGATAAGAGTCTCATGGATTTTCCTGCCTGGGCTGACTCTGAACCTCCATCCTCAGATCTCAGCCTCTTGAGTGGCTAGGATTATAGGCGTGAGCCACCATCGCCTGGCTGTGGCCCTAACAAGGGTTTCCTTCTCAGTGATGGGGAGAGTAAATTGAGAAAAACACAGGCAAGAGGAAGACCATGTCACAGAGAGGAAGTCCCATGGCTGGGGATCTGGCACCACTTGTGAAGGGTCTCCGACGTGGCAGGAGTTAGGTGAACAACAGGGGCTGGAGAGACAGTCGGGGATGCACTGCCCTGCCCTGCCCTGGGTGAGAACCCGTCTATCTGCCGGCAACAGTGTCCCATGAAGTGACCGCAAGGCAGTGCTCAGACTTGAGTCTCACTACCTTCCATGCTCTGCGTCACTGAGAACTCTTAGGGAGCCTCTGACATCCATCTCTCCTGGCCAATTTTTAAAAAAGGCTATTTTCAATCACTCTAGCAGGCACTGGCAGCTTCCACCTGTCATCCTAGCTCCTCAAGAGGCTGAGCTCTAAAGCTCTCAGTGTAAAGCCAGCCCAAGACAAATCCAAGAGACTTATCTCCAATGAACCAGCAAAACACTGGAAGAAGCCGGGCGCTGGCTCACGCCTGTAATCCTAGCTACTCAGGAGGCTGAGATCTGAGGATCGCGGTTCAAAGCCAGCCCGGGCAGGATAGACCGTGAGACTCCTATCTCCAATAAAACCACCAGAAAGCCGGAAGTGGCGCTGTAGCTCAAGTGGTAGAGCGCTCGCCTTGAGCTGAAGAGCTGAGGGACAGCGCCCACGCCCAGAGTTCAAGCCCCACAGCCGACCAAAAAAAAAACAACACTGGAAGAAGTGTTGTGGCTTTAAGTGGTAGAACGCCAGCCTTGAGCAGGCAGGAAAGCCAAGCAAGGATTCCAAAACCCTAGTACCAGCCCCAAAATAATAATAAAAGAAATCCATTTAAAACCCAAAATGTGTTAACAAAACATATTCTTAGGAGTAAAATTTTATTTTCAAACAAAAACACTTGAGTATGGCACTGTTTTGCCTGTCTGTGCATCTCTTTGTTTTTTTGGGGTCCAGTCATGGGGCCTGAACTCTGGGCTTGGGCGCTGTCCCTCAGCTCTTCAGCTCAAGGCTAGTGCTCTACCACTTGAGCCACAGCGCCACTTCCAGCTTTTTTCTTTTGCTTATGTGGTGCTGAGGAATCGAACCCAGGGCCTCCTGCATGCAAGGCATGCGCTCTACCACTGAGCCACCTTCCCAGCCCCGTCTGTGCATCTCTTTAACATTGTGGACTTGAGGGAAGGCAGCTAGATTCTCAGACCTGCCTTTGCCCACAGCTGTCTGTGCCTACCTGCTGCTATTCACACCTGACCTAGAAACCCTACACAGACCCACCAGAGTGAGGATGAACACAGGCCAGTCACATCTCAGGATTACCTGGGGGTGGGAGGGGAGCCTCTTCATCTCAGAGCCTTCTGAAATCTCTGCCCCTGGGACTTAGTGAAATAAGAGGTTTGGAATAGTGCGCATCGGTAACAGTGGGGAACAGAGCCTCACAAGGTTAGGCTCCTAATGAATGAGCAGTAGCTCTCTTTCTCTGTCTGGGCCCCTGTCCTTAGCTTCCTTGCTGGAAGACCCTGAGGGCATCTCCCTGGGCCTTCTTCAGGTGAATACAATGGTATGGGAAGGGAGGGATGGGTGTCAATTCTGTGCTGCTGCTTCCAGGGTCTGTAGCTACTTAGCTATGGACGTGTCTGCCTGGGTCTCTATTTTATGTACAAAGGCAGGCAAAAAGCCACAGCTGAACTAATAGCTCCTGAAATCCAGCCATCGTGTGCTCACCGTTCATTCAGAATTCTGGTAGCTGCTACCTGCCATCAGATCTTGCTACTTGATGCATTAATAAAGAAGCACACATGCTACCGTGTCAAAAGTTAACAATGGAATTTCCAATACAAGTCTCATTTGCAGTCCTTGTGCTTTACCTGCTGGATTTAGAAGATTCTGGAAGAAGGGGTCCACTGGCAAAGGGGGTCCTACAACTCAGAAGGGCGGAGCCCCAGGTGAGTAATCTACTTTCCCTCTCTGAGCACCAAGTTCCCCTCTCTCACAGCAAACTGGACATGTTACCCCTCCATCCCTGCAGTCATACTCCAGGTGTAGCGGGCCCCACATCCAGACGCAGTCACAAAGACCCACACACCTCTGAGTTCGACGTAAATCTGTATACAACACCAAGTGCTTTGGACTAACGGGGAAGCCACAGAAAGAGCTAACAGTGAAAGCAAATACTCCCAATCTGCCTCCTAGAAACCAGCACGCAAAATCCCAACAGGCAACGCTTAATTGCTCTGCAAAGAAGCTGTAGCCAACACAACCTGCAGCTGTTGTTGATATTAATGGCGCCATGGATCACGTCTGTAATCCTCGCTACTTTACTCAGGAGGTTGAGATCTGAGGATTGTGGTTGGAAGCCAGCTTGGGGAGAAAAGTTTGTGAGTCTTATTTCCAAATAACTAGCAAAAAGCTGTAAGAGGAGCTGTGGCTCAAGCAGTAGGAAAAAGCCAAGTGGGAACACAAGGCCCTGAGATCAAGCCCCAGTACAGGCACATGAGAAATGGCTTTTGTGGAAGCAGACTTAAAAAACACCTCAAAAATGCACACAGTGAGTTGAACATTTATCACTAATATTATACTTAAGATCCAGATAAAAGTGTCTTATACCTTCAAATTCCTCAAACAGGAAGGAGAGAGAGGAAAAAGTAGGAGGGGAAGGGAAGAACACAAGATGAAGAATGAAGAGAAGTTCCCTTGGCTCCAAAGGGAAAACCCCTGTTCCCAAGACTCAGCACTCAGTTCTGCACGCTGGCTTGCCGGGCATGAAGTACTCCGCCTCAAAGAATCAAGCCCATCCATGTAGGTGCAAATAAGCAAACTGTACTGTGTTCAAAGACGGCGGCCTCCCCGGCAGACTGTACTTCCTTCCCCTTAGAACAATCTAGGCGATGTCAGAAAAAGCCAAGAGGGACACCAAGAAATAGAGATGGTAGCCACCAGCACCCAGGGTACAGTGCTAGCCTTGAGTAAAAAGAGCTCAGGGACGGTGCCCAGGTCCTGAGTTCAAGCCCCATGACTGACAAAAGAAAAAGAAAAAGGAGGCGGTAGAGATGGCTAGCTGGCCTGGTGAGCGAGCGCATGCCCACAGGGAGGCCTGCGGGAGGCAGCCGTGCCCCGCTGTCCCTGCCATGCCCGCCAAGGGCAGGGGCAGCTGGCACGCATCACAACACCTCTAGGTGGCCGCCTTAGAGCCTCCTTGGCCAGACCGTCTTCAGCTAGCAGACACAGCAGGAGTAACATCCCAAGGCAGTCCACGAGCCCACGCCAGCCCCCACGTCCCCACAGCATCCCTGGCCCTGCGGCCTTGTTTGTCACTTGCAGAGCTAGGGACAAAGTGTTTGCTCCCACTTCCTTCCATCTATCCAAACAAAACACAACTCAGTGAGGCTGCAGCCTTAATGGGAAGAAAACTGTACGGGGTCCCCTGACACATCAGCTTAGTCTCCTTTAGAACAGCACTCCAAGATCAAGGGTAAGCAGAAGCGAATGACCTAACACGGTACACGTACACGTACACGTACACGTACACGTACACGTACACACACACACACACACAAGCGAATGACCTAACATGGTACACGTACACGTACACGTACACGTACACACACACACACACACACACACCCTTCCCTGCAGGGGATATATTGTTCGAGACCCTTAGTGCATACACACACACACACACACACACACACACACACACACACACACACACACCCTTCCCTGCAGGGGATATATTGTTCGAGACCCTTAGTGCATACACACACACACACACACACACACACACACACACACACACACACACCCTTCCCTGCAGGGGATATATTGTTCGAGGCCCTTAGTGCATGCCTGAAACCTAGCAGCAAACTCTGCATCTACTATGTTGGGTCCTGCGGTGTTTTTAATTTATACATTAAGCGCAATGTATTAGCAATAGGTAGTAATAAAATAGAAGAACGGTAACAATATATGCTAACAAAGACAATATGAAAGCGATGAGTGGGCTGGTAACTGTGGCTGTGGAAAGCTAGCAAGTGGAGGAACTCAGGCCTGACTTGACACACCTGTGTGAGGGGCCACAGCCTTGAGTCATCAGCCAGAGTCACTGATAAGGCTGAGCCACACAACCACACAACCTGATCTGGCACAGGGCAGACATGGAGAGGAAGCAGCGGGAAGGCTTGAAAAGTAAATCTAAGCCAGGCACTGGTAACTCACGCTGGTTATTTTAGTTACTCAGGAGGCTAAAATCTGAGGAGGACACTTTGCAATCAACCACCCAAAAGCTGGAAGTGGAGCTGTGGCTCAAGTGGTAGAGCACCAGCATTAAGCAATTTTAAAAAAAAAGCAAGGTGCCCAGGCCCTGAGTTCAAGCTCCAGTACCGGCATTATAAAAGCAAATTTGAAGGCAGCAGGAGGAGCAAAGTCCCCAAAGAGGGACTGTCCGTGGTAAGTAACCGGCACAGAGAGATGTCCATCTGTCTGCATAGGCCAGTTAAGGAATAAAGGGCTGAGGGAGAGTGTTGGAGAAGGGAGCCCCATGATAGGAACCCCAAAATAGAGCCCTGGGAAGGTTTCTGAGCCAGGAGGGAAAGGAAAAAACGTGGACGATTTTGCTCAACTACTTTCCTGTCGGCAGGATGGATCCCCAGTCAGATCTGCTCCTCACAGACCCCGCGGGATGCGAGCTACACCCCAGGGCCCTCTCGGGAACACTGCCGCCTACAATCGAAATTATTTTTTCTTAACTAATGATAAGAAATACTAAATTGACTGGGGCGTGGGGGGGGAGAGGGGGCTATTAAAAAGAAAACAGACCTGTTCCTAGGCTGGTAACACTCTGGGCATCTATTTAGCACTCATCGCACCCAAGACATAATATTTTGGGGAACAGCTTTCCACCTAAACAAATAAGGAACCTATGAACTGTTTTACAATTAGAACTGAAGTCGGACTCAAGTGGAAGTCAGGACGGGGCCACACACTCGGATCTCCTCCATCCCCCCCCAGCGGCTCCCCGGTGTGGCCACCCAGGTGCCCGCACCCCGATGCGGGGCTCGCCAGGGTGACTGACGGGAGATAAAGCAATGCCACCTGTTCCTCGGAGCCGCAGAGTGTGCGTGAGAAGGCAAACGCGCGTGCGTTTGGAGCAGGGGGGGACACACTTCTGGATCAACCTGAGAGTAATAAGAGGATTTTTTGTAATGCTACAGAGACACCTAGAGATGCTGTGTCTGTGACCGGCTTAGCTGCCAAACATAACGAATACTAGTTTTGGGGGGCCCTGCTCCCCTATAACCAGGAGACGGGGGCGGGTGGAGGGGGAACAGGTGAATAGAAGATTCAATGTAAGCACCAGAGAATGGACCTGAGCGGAAAGCGACACGAACGCGGGGCTGGCCGAGCCTCTCACCAGGTCGGCCCGCCCCTGGGTGCGGGACGGGGAGGGGGCCGCGGGTCCCCCCCCAACCCCCGCTTCCGATGCCCACCCCGGGACCCGCCGTCCTCGGCAGCCGCGGTCCCGGACGCCACGCGCGCCAGCGCCCGCTCCATCGCGGCCGTCGTTGGTGGGCCGTCCTCGGGGTACCCCTCCCTCCCCGCGGAAACTCGGGGCTCGGGGGGCGGCCTCGCCCCTCTGTCCACGCTGCGCAAGGGGCCGCAGCCGGGGACCCCGCCCATCTTCCCGATCACCCCAGTTCCCGGCGACCCCACCCCGAGAGAAGAGGGGAGCCGCTCTCCACCCCCAGCTCCTCCTTAGGGGGCGTCAGAGAAGAGCCTACGAATGGCAGAAAACGGGGGGTCCAGGAGCGGGGGACCCCCGCGCCGCACCGTGCCGCCGCCGGCCG